>NC_079212.1:146769844-146782344 GCF_029633865.1 Lampris incognitus | reverse complement strand
GGGCCCACAGGACAGCAGATCAGGCTCCCCCAGCCAATCCAGTGCCAGCTCTCCCAGCCATCAAACAAAGACGCAGACGTGGACAAAGACACTGCATGGACAGTACTCGGTGAGGCCGCCGAAAAAGTAAGTTTGCACCGCCATCTTCCCACGCCAGTACTGGGGTGAGGCCGCTGCAAACGTGAATTCGCGCTGCCATCTTCCCCTCCAGCTGGCAAGACGGCGGTCGTCCTCGTCTCATTCCTCATCATCCACAAACACAACGCAGAGTTCACAGCAAAATGAAGGGTCAAGCCAGACCAGCTACACTAACAGTACACTTGAGCATAGTACAAATATATAGTATGTAGTAAGTAGTATGTGATATTGGACACTTGACTTGTCTTCTGACCTGACACCTGAATTGGACAACAGCACAACTACTTCCAGGTCAAAGGTCAAGATCAGCTACACCCCCATGATGTGTTTCTAAGTGAGTGTGTTGCGTGTTGCTGCGGCCAAAAGGAAGTGCCAGGCGGCAGGAAAGAGACTGAAGCTGCAGCTGCTGCTCCTTCAGCATGAGCTTCATCTCAGTCTTTCTCATTCAGATGGAGTGCTCCAGACCACTTTTCTTTCCTTTCCGTTTTGAGCCAAGGCTCTTTTCAGTATGGGAAAAATAAATTAAACAAGCTTACAAGATTTGGAAGTCTTGCTCTGTGATATAAAGCTTTATTTTGAGGGTTTTGAAGCGTTCACGTGGTCTGGTCTATAAAAGCAGATTGCTAACATATGGCTAACTGTCACATGTACCATTCACAAATTAGCCCAATATTAGCTCTTCACTTGTGCTGGGTATACTGGGAGAAGGATGCTGAGTATGGAGCTGCCAGGAAAGAGGAGGAGAGGAAGGCCAAAGAGGAGGCTTATGGATGTGGTGAGGGAGGACATGCAGGTGGCTGGTGTGACAGAGGAAGATGCAGAGGACAGGAAGAGATGGAAATGGATGATCCGCTGTGGCGCCCCCTAACGGGAGCAGCCAAAAGTAGTAGCAGCAGTAGTAGTAACAGTAGTAGCAGTAGTAGTAGTAGTAGTAGATTAGGTCTTTACTTATATCAATGGTATTTATAATTCATAACTTGCAAATGTGATTGGTGAAGTTTATCTCCTATGTTTGTGTACAGTCTCGTGTCACCATATGGACCGTTTAACTAAAACCTCAGTCACATTTCTCATCCATAAAAAGCCAGAAGATGTCAGGTTTGGGTTGGCCAACAGACACACATCATCTCTGAGTGGCTCCATGTGACGTCTGTTGTTCTGGTTAACACGTGTCAGGCATCAGACCAAGGCTGCATCTGCTGCCTCTTCAAGAATATCTTAGAAGGATTTTTCCTTTTCTTCCCGTTGTGACATTTAATAACTTCCCTTTTTTTGTCTTTCTCATTGGAGAGGAAAGGCCACGTGGTCAGCACCGTTGCACGGGCAGTGTGGAGTGCGGGGTTGCACAGGGAGGGCCTCACGCCTGGCCTGCAATCCTGCAGTTTTATATATATATATATATATATATATATATATATATATATATATATATATATATGACTGGTCTTGACCCAACACACTTCTAACATGTAATTTCTGTGTGTAAAGTCCATTAGGCATAGTCAAGGTCACATGACAAAATCCAACATGTTATTCATTCATTTTCGATATTGTGTTATTACGTAGTGCGTGCTCCGTCCTGCTGCTCACTGCGAGGAAGAAGGAGACAGGGAAACAACATCCGCTGCATGAGAGTGCAACCGATTTCATAAACAGGAGTCAGGAGTCGGGTGCTGAGAAAAGGGGGGAAAAAAGAAGGAAGGCTGATGATAGGCTCCCAATGACTGCTGGGATAAGCGCCAGCATCCCCGCGACCCCAAGAGCAGGATAAGCAGTCTGGATAATGGAATGGAAGAAGGAAGAATTTCATTTTTCACAAATCACTGCAAGGATGGCTAGATAAGTCTGTCAACACTTCCAGAGATGTGGTGGCTGCAGATGTCCAAAGCTAGCCGGTGTGAAAATGCTGATATGGTGACAACTAGAACCACCCACACTGGCACTGTGGCTAGTATGCCTGCCCAGCTGCAACAACAGCAGGATGGCAACATGGACACTGAGGATGACGATGAAGTCCAAGCTGAGGAACGAGGATAATAAGTGGCTGTGGCTGACAAATATTTATGATCCTGTTTGTGTCAGTTGGAATTGGATCAGTTGAGCAGGACCTTGCATGTGAAGTTCCCACAGGGCCTCACACCCCCCTGCGATGGCCCTACTATTTTCCCAGAAAATGTAATGACGCTCTTAGTCGTGTGAATTCTAATCAAAACGTATCATTAGGTATTCACCAGGGGTGGACAGTAACGAAGTACATTTACTTGAGTACTGTACTTAAGTACATTTTTCGAGTATCTGTACTTTACTTGAGTATTAACTTTTTTTTTGGAAACTTATGACTTTTACTCCACTATATTTGAAAGACAAATATTGTGATGGGGGGGGGGCAGTGTCGGGGGACTCCTCCTGAAGTCCACTGTCATCTCCACTGTTTTGAGCACGTTCAGCTCCAGGTTGCTATGGCTGCACCAGAGGACCAGCTGCTCAACCTGGGTCACCTGAGGAGCAGTCATTTGTGTAGAGAGAGAAGAGTAGAGGGGAGAGCACACATCCCTGGGGGGCGCCAGTTCTGATTGTCTGGGTGCTGGATGTGATTTTCTCCAACCTCACTAGCTGCCTCCTGTCTGTCAGGGAGCTTTTAATCCACTGGCAGATGGGGGCTGGTACAGTGAGCCGGGTGAGTTTGGACTGGAGGATATCTGGGATAGTGGTGTTGAACGCTGAGCTGAAGTCCACAAACTCATGGAGGATTTTGTGGCGTGGGCTGGAAGAAATCATCTGCTTCTGAACATGGCCAGGAACAGGGAGATGGTGATCGACTTCAGAAGGAAGAGGATGGCTACACAACCCCTGTGTATTCTGGGAGAGGGTGTTGACATGGTGGAGGATTACAAGTACTTGGGTATCCACATCGACAACAGACTGAACTGGAAGACCAACACTGAGGCCGGATATAAGAGGGGGATGAGTAGACTCTATTTCCTGAGGAAGCTGAGGTCCTTCAACGTGTGCAGTAAGATGTTGGGAATCTTCTACCAGTCTGTTGTGACCAGTGCACTGTACTTGGCTGTAGTCTGCTGGGGGAGTAGCATTGGAGCCAGCGATGCCAACAGACTTAATAAGCTGATTGAGACGGCTAGCTCCATAATTGGCTGCAACCCTGACACCTTTGAAGTTGTGGTGGAGAGGAGAACTCTGAAAAAAACTTTTATCCAGTATGGATAATCCTTACCACCCTCTCCACCACCGACTGGACAGACAGCGGCGCACTTTCTCTACCACACTGGTGTAGCTTTACTGTCACAAGGATCAATACAGGAAATCTTTACTTCCCAAAGTAATAACTCTCTACAACACCTCACCTCTGTCTTAACAGAGAACTGTCAGAAATCTCAGCTTTATAGCTTCTGTCTCCACCCATTTTTACTCCTTCAGTATCTTTGCTCATGGTGAATTTGCACATCTTTATACTCCTACTCTACCTCATTGCATTTTTAAAACTAACTACTTTGGACTCTTGTCTAATGTATTTAGTATATTATCCTATGTCTTTGTATTGTCTTAAATTTGGTGTATTCTAGTATATTCTTTGTATTGTGTATTCTATAGATTTTCTATAGATATATATTTATTTTATCCATCCATCCATCAGTCCATTATCCAATCCACTTATCCTAGTTAGGGTCGCGGGGATGTTGGAGCCTATCCTAGGAGTATTTATTATATATGTATATATATATACACTACCGTTCAAAAGTTTGGGATCACCCAAACAATTTCGTGTTTTCCATGAAAAGTCACACTTATTCACCACCATATGTTGTGAAATGAATAGAAAATAGAGTCAAGACATTGACAAGGTTAGAAATAATGATTTGTATTTGAAATAAGATTTTTTTACATCAAACTTTGCTTTCGTCAAAGAATCCTCCATTTGCAGCAATTACAGCATTGCAGACCTTTGGCATTCTAGCTGTTAATTTGTTGAGGTAATCTGGAGAAATTGCACCCCACGCTTCCAGAAGCAGCTCCCACAAGTTGGATTGGTTGGATGGGCACTTCTTTGAGCAGATTGAGTTTCTGGAGCATCACATTTGTGGGGTCAATTAAACGCTCAAAATGGCCAGAAAAAGAGAACTTTCATCTGAAACTCGACAGTCTATTCTTGTTCTTAGAAATGAAGGCTATTCCATGCGAGAAATTGCTAAGAAATTGAAGATTTCCTACACCGGTGTGTACTACTCCCTTCAGAGGACAGCACAAACAGGCTCTAACAGGTACTATTTAATGAAGATGCCAGTTGGGGACCTGTGAGGCGTCTGTTTCTCAAACTAGAGACTCTAATGTACTTATCTTCTTGCTCAGTTGTGCAACGCGGCCTCCCACTTCTTTTTCTACTTTGGTTAGAGCCTGTTTGTGCTGTCCTCTGAAGGGAGTAGTACACACTAGTGTAGGAAATCTTCAATTTCTTAGCAATTTCTCGCATGGAATAGCCTTCATTTCTAAGAACAAGAATAGACTGTCGAGTTTCAGATGAAAGTTCTCTTTTTCTGGCCATTTTGAGCGTTTAATCGACCCCACAAATGTGATGCTCCAGAAACTCAATCTGCTCAAAGAAGTGCCCATCCAACCAATCCAACTTGTGGGAGCTGCTTCTGGAAGCGTGGGGTGCAATTTCTCCAGATTACCTCAACAAATTAACAGCTAGAATGCCAAAGGTCTGCAATGCTGTAATTGCTGCAAATGGAGGATTCTTTGACGAAAGCAAAGTTTGATGTAAAAAAAATCTTATTTCAAATACAAATCATTATTTCTAACCTTGTCAATGTCTTGACTCTATTTTCTATTCATTTCACAACATATGGTGGTGAATAAGTGTGACTTTTCATGGAAAACACAAAATTGTTTGGGTGATCCCAAACTTTTGAACGGTAGTGTATATATATGCAAATGCATTATGTTCCATGGTATGTTGAAGTTGAAGTGCCAGTTCTGTACTGGTGTTCCCATCTCACTGCTACTGGAGTGTTCAGTGGTGGAGGCCATTTAATCTGTATCATTCATTCATTCATCATTAGCCGCTTCTCCGGAGTTGGGTCGCGGTGGCAGCAAGTTACATAGGGCACTCCAGACGTCCCTCTCCCCAGCAACGTCCTCCAGCTCCTCTTGGGGGATCCCAAGGCGTTTCCAGGCCAGGTTGGACGTAGTCCCTCCAGCGAGTTCTGGGTCTACCCCGGGGTCTCCTCCCAGTTGGCCATGCCCGGAAAACCTCCAAAGGAAGGCGCCCAGGAGGCATCCTAATCAGATGCCCGAACCACCTCAACTGGTTGCTTTCGATGCAAAGGGGCAGCGGTTCTATTCTGAGCTCCCTCCAGATGTCTGAGCTCCTCACCCTAATCTAAGGCTGAGCCCAGACACCCTATGGAGGAAACTCATTCCAATTGCTTGTATCTGTGATCTCACCCTTTCAGTCACTACCCAAAGCTCATGACCATAGGTGAGGGTTGGAACGAAGATTGGCTGGTAAATTGAGAGCTTTGTCTTCCGGCTCAGCTCCCTCTTCACCACAACGGTCCGGTACAACGTCCGCATTGCTGCTGATGCTGCACCAATCCACCTGTCAATCTCCCGCTCCATCCTACCCTCACTCGTGAACAAGATCCCGAGATACTTTAACTCCTTCGCTTGAGACAACAACTCATCCCTAACCCGGAGGGAGCAATCCACCATTTTCCGGTAGAGAACCATGGCCTCAGACTTGGAGGTGCTGACTCTCATCCCGACCATTTCACACTCAGCTGCAAACCGCCCCAGTGCGCTGGAGGTCACGTTCTGATGAAGCCAACAAAACCACATCATCTGTGAAGAGCAGAGATGCAGATCTGAGGTTCCCAAAACAGACACACTCCTCATCTTGGCTGCGGCTTGAAATCCTGTCCATGAATATCACAAACAGCATCGGAGACAAGGGACAACCTTGGCGGAGTCCGACACCCACCGAAAAAGTCTTTGACTTTGTGCCGAGAATACGAACACAGCTCTCACTTTGGTTATACAAGGACCGGATGGCTTGTAGCAACTGCCCCGGTACCCCATACTCCCACAGTACCCCCCACAAAGTGCCCCGGGGTACACGGTCGTAAGCCTTCTCCAAGTCCACAAAACACATGTAGACTGGCTGGTCAAACTCCCATGCCTCCCTCAGCACTTCCGCAAGGGTGAAGAGTTGGTCCGTTGTTCCACGGCCAGGACAGAATCCATATTGTTCCTCCTGGATCCGAGGTTCGACAGTCGGTCGGAGCCTCCTTTCCAGCACCCTAGAGTAGACTTTCCCAGGGAGGCTGAGCAGTGTGATGCCCCGATAATTGGAGCACACCCTCCGGTCCCCCCTTTTCAAATATGGGAACCACCACCCCAGTCTGCCACTCCACAGGTACTGTCCCCGACCTCCACGCGACACTGAAGAGGCATGTCAACCAAGACAGCCCAACAATGTCCAGAGCCTTCAGCATGTCAGGGCGAATCTCATCCACATCCAGCGCTGTGCCACCAAGGACCTTCTTAACTACCTCAGAGACCCCTGCCAAATCTGTATCATGTAGACCTGTAATACAGTGAGCCGTAATTATTAGCACAGATATGTGAAATTGGTTGTTATGCCTCTGAGCCAATGAAATATGTATTTCAAATGCAACGATGACTGGTTTTGTGGCCGGAGTGCATGCGCCCCTGTGTCCATAAGTGACAGTGTGTAGAATTATGCAGGCCTCCCTGCCATAGCTTTATCTTTTTCATGAAACATGATAATGTTAATTATACACTTAATAAAAGCTATGGGAGGTGAACAAAATGCCCCCCTGCCAAAGTTGATTGCCTGTCTGTTCCTTATGCTCTAAGGCCGACCCTGGTAGGCCAGCTCGGTAGGCCAGCCCAGTAGGCTGACCCTGGTAGGAAAGCCTGGTATGCCAGCCCGGTAGGCTGTGCAGCGCCAGTAAGCCCCCAGAGTAATCAAGTTCACTTGCATTGTCCTTTCATGTGCAACGCCTGGAAACTAGGTCCTGGTATTATGAACGTCTCATCATAAACTCCTTGTAAAGGGTTTTTGGGAGTGAGTCAGTGTGGGCATGGGGGCGCTCATCCACACGCTGATTGGAGGACGGCAAAGCGTGAGTGGGAGAGCGAGAAAGAGATGGAGAGCGCTGGGGAGATAGAGAAAGTGAGAGAGAGAGTGTGCCCGGTGATGGAGATGGCCTGTGACAAGCACCGTTGTTGTTTTTATTGTGCAGGCATCGTGAAAGTAAGCCCTTGTCAACAGCACACAGCAACAAACAGGAAACTGGTGTGACCGCTGCAGTAGAAACCGGAAGTCGGAGGACTACACTTATGCTTTCTTTCTGATTTTGAAACCTAATTTTATTTACTTGTCAATTTGTTTTAATCATTCAAATTTGGCTGGGTGGTTGATAACGTATCCGTGGTGTGAAAACCCAGAATGCATATTTATTATTGCTTTAAGGTCTTTGAACAAAGACATGGTGCTTTTCAGGAGGCGGTCTTAAGCCTGTCTGGAACACCAGGGTGACAGCTAATTACGGTTATATGGAAATACACATCTCAGAGTTACTGGGGGTCCAAAAATGGCCAAACTCTGTGTTGAACGGTCTCTGTGTGGGCCATGTGCATGTGAGTGTGTGTTTATATGTGGAGTGGGGGGAGGAGGGGGGTTTGCTGTAAGGCTGTGTGTGAGGTCCTGCAGCCCTGGAACTGTTAATGGACCATGCAGGGTCTCACTGTGCACAGCACGTCATTATGGGCATGTATTGCGTGCGCGTACAAGCGCACATATGTGTGTGTCTGTGTGTTTGTGTGTTTTTGCAAGTGCGTGTGCACCACGCGCTTGTTCATGCATGCGTAGTGTGCGTGTGCGTGTGAGTGAGTGTGCGTTGTGAATGTGGAGAGCAAGGCCTTTGTGTCCATTGCCAGTGCATTATTCTTCATTAGAAACAGATGAGTGACTCTGTCTGTTTACAAGACGCCCCGGGGTTCAAGTCAGTGCGGTGCTCAGGCCTCCACACGTAGCGCGCACATCCACATATGCAGCACATGCCGTCACACACACTGCCCCGCATATTACCCCACTGTCAGTCTCAGACAATGCAAATGCACTCGGGCACTCAATGGACATTAGCATTTCCAAGTTGCGTCTGAGCTGCCATGGCGGTCCTGGTCTCTGCATGGGGAGGCGGACTTGGATTCGGTGAGGCTCGCAGATGCAGCATTGAGGAGACTGCTGTGATGTCACAGTTCCCATGAAAGGAGAGAGAATTGAGGTTCATCTGCAGTATATGGAAATGTCAGGAGCATTCGATGAATGACAGAAACGTTAATGGAAAAAGGAATAGAAATGGGCTCTGTTTCCTAAACTGAAGTGATGTGGCTAAATGTTGCATCTTCCCAGATGTTCATCGTTAATCCACATGTTTAAAGGGCAAATGCAATCCACACGTCACGGGAGCGCACCATGCTTGGGGGTGCTGTGACTCCGAAGCTCTCTCAACAATTAAGGCGAGCCTGCCGATACTTCACGGCGTACAAAAAAAGAAGATAAAAAACTAATTTAAATTGTAGAAATGAATGAAACCACGTTATCAGAGCAGCTAAAGAAATACTAGAATTATCTAAAGATAAAATGACATGATCTTCTTTGGAGAACAATTAGTTGTATCTTCAACAAAAAAATAAATAAATAGAAGCAGTTACCTAATGACTAAGGTTGACGGGGGTCTCATCGCTGATCCACAATTAATTGCCACAATTTTAATAGCTTTTTCTCAGAAGTCGGTCCAACATTGGCCTTCAAGATTCCTCTTAGCAACCATAGTCCTCTTCAGTTGATGAATTATCGAATCAATGATCATTTTCATTTCTTACCAGTTACAGAAGATGAGGTTTGGGAGACCTTATTCAATCTGAAAGATTCTTCTCCAGGTTATGATAGCACTGACAGCAAACTACTGATATCCATTCATGAGTACATGATGAAACCTCTATCTCAACATTTCAATCTCTCATTGGAAATGGGGAATTGTTCCACTTGAACTAAAAATAGCCAAGATTATTCCTGTTTATAAAGGTGACGACCCAGCCGTTTTAACCATTATAGACCCATCTACCAAAATATACCAAATACCATATACCAAAAATATTTGAAAAGCTCATCTATCAAAGATTAAGATAGATAAGGATAAAAAGGAAAACATTATAGGTTTTTGTTTTGTTTTTTTTTACTTATCTAAGGCATTTGACACAGTTAATTACCATATTCTTCTTCAGAAGCGTTCACATCTTGGAGTTAGAAACAATGCACTGCCCTGGTTCACCAGTTACCTTAAAGATAGACAGCAGTTTGTGTCCTGTAATGGAACCAATTCTCCTTTTCTTCCCGTATTCTGTGGCGTACCACAAGGCTCAATTCTTGGGCTTTTGTTATTTTTGACATATATTATTGACCTCCCCAGGACGCATGTAACATTAAAAAACAAGCTTCATCTTTTTCGGTCTTAAATCAGGGATTTTCAACTCCTCGTCTAAAATTGTAATCGATAACATCCCATGACTAATGTGTGTTCCTCACAATTCCTTGGCCTTCTGCTTGATGAGAACCTTATTTTGGAAACCTCATATCAGGGCCATGACCACGAATTGGTTTACTAGGCAAAACCCGTCACTTGATCAACACTGAGGTAGCCACTGTGTTATATTATTCAGTGGTTTATCCTTATATTAATTATTGTAATATAGCTCGGCTAGCTCTCATCACACCAAACTTGAGCCCATATCCATCTTCAGAAACGAGCACTAAGAGCGAGCACTAAGAGTAATAAATGGTGTACATCAAAGAACTTCCCCTCAGCCTGTGTTTCTTCAATTAGGTGTAATCAGTGTTTATCAGCTGACCCATCTCCATGTGCTTTATTTGTTCATACTTCCTTAAAACAATCCACCCCCTTTTTTCATGACTATTTGCATACAATGATCAATTCCGTACTTACTCCACACATACACTACCGTTCAAAAGTTTGGATCACCCAAACAATTTCGTGTTTTCCATGAAAAGTCACACTTATTCACCACCATATGTTGTGAAATGAATAGAAATAGAGTCAAGACATTGACAAGGTTAGAAATAATGATTTGTATTTGAAATAAGATTTTTTTTACATCAAACTTTGCTTCGTCAAAGAATCCTCCATTTGCAGCAATTACAGCATTGCAGACCTTTGGCATTCTAGCTGTTAATTTGTTGAGGTAATCTGGAGAAATTGCACCCCACGCTTCCAGAAGCAGCTCCCACAAGTTGATTGGTTGGATGGGCACTTCTTTGAGCAGATTTGAGTTTCTGGAGCATCACATTTGTGGGTCAATTAAACGCTCAAAATGCCAGAAAAAGAGAACTTTCATCTGAAACTCGACAGTCTATTCTTGTTCTTAGAAATGAAGGCTATTCCATGCGAGAAATTGCTAAGAATTGAAGATTTCCTACACCGGTGTGTACTACTCCCTTCAGACGACAGCACAAACAGGCTCTAACAGGTACTATTTAATGAAGATGCCAGTTGGGGACCTGTGAGGCGTCTGTTCTCAAACTAGAGACTCTAATGTACTTATCTTCTTGCTCAGTTGTGCAACGCGGCCTCCCACTTCTTTTTCTACTCTGGTTAGAGCCTGTTTGTGCTGTCCTCTGAAGGGAGTAGTACACACGGTGTAGGAAATCTTCAATTCTTAGCAATTTCTCGCATGGAATAGCCTTCATTTCTAAGAACAAGAATAGACTGTCGAGTTTCAGATGAAAGTTCTCTTTTTCTGGCCATTTTGAGCGTTTAATTGACCCCACAAATGTGATGCTCCAGAAACTCAATCTGCTCAAAGAAGTGCCCAACCAACCAATCCAACTTGTGGGAGCTGCTTCTGGAAGCGTGGGGGTGCAATTTCTCCAGATTACCTCAACAAATTAACAGCTAGAATGCCAAAGGTCTGCAATGCTGTAATTGCTGCAAATGGAGGATTCTTTGACGAAAGCAAAGTTTGATGTAAAAAAAATCTTATTTCAAATACAAATCATTATTTCTAACCTGTCAATGTCTTGACTCTATTTTCTATTCATTCACAACATATGGTGGTGAATAAGTGTGACTTTTCATGGAAAACACGAAATTGTTTGGGTGATCCAAACTTTTGAACGGTAGTGTACTTCTTCTCTCATTAGACCCCCCCCCCATTCCGTTCTTCCAATCTCAGTTATTCTACAGAGGGTCCAAAATGTGGAATTCTCTGCCTTTCTATTTCTGGAATTTGTCTTCACGGCAGTTTAAAAGCCCTGAAATCACGTCTCCTAACCAACCAGTATTTCCACCTGGTCTGCCTAGATCCGCCGGCTCCAACCAGTGTTTTCCTTGGCCACATGGGTCTAAAGGCCTGTCATGAATATCACTTGTTTATATATATATGTATAATTTGTGTTTATTTTCTCCTTTATCTTTCTTGTCTTATGAAAACAAGGCATATCACATGGAGTGCATGTTGTTAGTCTGTTAATGATGATCGTTTTCTTTCTAATTATATATTCTGTCTCTTTTCTTTTTCTCTTTATGTGTGTAAATAATGAAACGACACAAAACGAAATGGAACCGTGTACGCAGCTTGTCGCCCATCACAGTGACACGTTAGCTGAAATGACGACGAGGCTGAATGAGGAGCAGGGAGGACTATCCATGTGTTCACCATGAGGAAGGGTGCTCTTCCTTTACCCTCTCTGCTTCTCTAAATGGTGAAGGTGTCGTTGCCAGTGTGGGACGTCACACATGAAAACCCAAAAAAACCCTCGTGCAGCCCCCCCCCCCCCGCTGGGCACGCGGCGGCTCAGATGTAGATGCAGGAATATAAATTGAATCCCTGCATGATGAGTCCATGTCCTATCTACCGGGGTGGGGGTTGTGGGAGGAGATTGCCCACCTCTGTGCTCACGGCTAACTGCTGGGGTGAGACTGGCCATCTCCCCCGGAGGAGGGTGCCGCTTCAGACGCCGGACTTTCACACACCAAACACAACGTTTACATTCAGAAGTGTGAGCAAACCTCCCTCCCTGTACACAGTAACAAGTATCTCCCCCAGAGAGGGACCGTACAGCACACCCGTGACGTCACCGCCGCTGATTGACAGGTGGCCGCTCATCACTGTGTGTTGTGGTCAGCTCGTCACCAGAGATGTGTGGTTTGGTAATGAAAAACAGGCTCTGGGGGACGAGAGTAGGACCGTTTTAGTCAACATCCTCCAACGGTTAGCAAGGAGGAGGAGGAGGAGAA
>NC_079212.1:146759844-146764844 GCF_029633865.1 Lampris incognitus | reverse complement strand
CTTTGCTTGGTTTTGGAGTGGCTAGGAGAGGTTGTCTATCAGGTACAGTGCATCTATGGGGCCACAAAGTGGCGCTACACCGTGACCGGGCTGCAGGGGCGCCGGAATTGGGGGGAGGGGGCAGGGGGCCATTGGCCCCCCACTTTACCTCTTTCTACATTTTTTTAAAGTCAGGAATCGCTGTATCCCCGCTGATGCCCCTATGTTGCAACACTTGCGGTAAAAAGAGGTTTCAGTCACTCCGTCACTCCAAGAGCAAACCAGGAAGAACATTCACATTTTAGTCCAATCAAAGGGGACATTGCAACACAACTAAATGCACTGCAGCCTACATAGCAACCAATAAAATGTTGTGTGTTTGTGTTGCTTGTGTGTTTGAGCCGTTAACTTGGCTAACGTCAGCTCTGCACGTGCTTCCGCAAAAATGTCAAAGAAACCAGTGAATAAGAAAGTGAAATACAACCAAACAAAAATGACTCAGAAGTGGGGGCACCATACAGGGGCTCTGCAACGCCTCAGACGACCGGGGGGGGGCACCATACAGCTGGCACCATACAGGGGCTCTGCAACGCCTCAGACGACCGGGGGGGCACCATACAGCTGGCACCATACAGGGGCTCTGCAACGCCTCAGACGACCGGGGGGGGGACACATACAGCTGGCACCATACAGGGGCTCTGCAACGCCTCAGACGACCGGGGGGGGGCACCATACAGCTGGCACCATACAGGGGCTCTGCAACGCCTCAGACGACCGGGGGGGGGACCCATACAGCTGGCACCATACAGGGGCTCTGCAACGCCTCAGACGACCGGGGGGGGCACCATACAGCTGGCACCATACAGGGGCTCTGCAACGCCTCAGACGACCGGGGGGGGCACCATACAGCTGGCACCATACAGGGGCTCTGCAACGCCTCAGACGACCGGGGGGGGCACCATACAGCTGGCACCATACAGGGGCTCTGCAACGCCTCAGACGACCGGGGGGGGGCACCATACAGCTGGCACCATACAGGGGCTCTGCAACGCCTCAGACGACCGGGGGGGGGCACCATACAGCTGGCACCATACAGGGGCTCTGCAACGCCTCAGACGACGGGGGGGGGGACCCATACAGCTGGCACCATACAGGGGCTCTGCAACGCCTCAGACGACCGGGGGGGGCACCATACAGCTGGCACCATACAGGGGCTCTGCAACGCTCAGACGACCGGGGGGGGGCACCATACAGCTGGCACCATACAGGGGCTCTGCAACGCCTCAGACGACCGGGGGGGCACCATACAGCTGGCACCATACAGGGGCTCTGCAACGCTCAGACGACCGGGGGGGGCACCATACAGCTGGCACCATACAGGGGCTCTGCAACGCCTCAGACGACCGGGGGGGACCCATACAGCTGGCACCATACAGGAGCTCTGCAACGCCTCAGACGACCGGGGGGGGGGCACCATACAGCTGGCACCATACAGGGGCTCTGCAACGCCTCAGACGACCGGGGGGGGCACCATACAGCTGGCACCATACAGGGGCTCTGCAACGCCTCAGACGACCGGGGGGGGGGCACCATACAGCTGACACCATACAGGGGCTCTGCAACGCCTCAGCGACCGGGGGGGGCACCATACAGCTGGCACCATACAGGGGCTCTGCAACGCCTCAGACGACCGGGGGGGGGGCACCATACAGCTGGCACCATACAGGAGCTCTGCAACTGGGACCCAATCTGCTGCCCCAGTGCCCAGCTCACCTCCTTGGGAGGAGGGGGGGGGCCCGACCAGAGCCAGGGGAGGACCAACCAGGGACAGGACGCCTACGGGGCGACCAAGAGGCGACGGAGAGCTGCTGTGAGGATCAGAGACTTTCTACTCGGGGTCCAGGGCGTTAGTGAGGAGAGGGTGGTGCAGCATGTCCAGCTTCACCAGGGGTGTAAGAGACGGCGCTACATAGTTGGGGGACATGTTTTGCTACGTCTCCACTCATGATGTGGACACAAGGCCTTGAGCGTAGTTTTGGTGTCTACGTCACAGCCTAAGTCCATGCTTAAAGAGGAAAAACAGAGGGTGTCCGGGTGGCATGGCGGTCTATTCTGTTGCATACCAACATGGGGATCGCCGGTTCGAATCCCCGTGTTAACTCCTGGTCTGATGTCCCTACAGACACAATTGGTTGGTCTGCGGGTGGGAAGCCGGATGTGGGTATGTGTCCTGGTCGCTGCACTAGCGCCTCCTCTGCCTGTTCAGGGGGGAGGGGCAACTGGGGGGAATAGCGTGATCCTCCCACGCGCTACGTCCCCCCTGGTGAAACTCCTCACTGTCAGTGAAAAGAAGCGGCTGGCGACTCCACATGTATGGGAGGAGGCATGTGGCAGTCTGCAGCCCTCCCCGGACCAGCAGAGGGGGCGGAGCAGAGACCAGGACGGCTCGGAAGAGTGGGGTAATTGACTGGGTGCAACTGGGGAGAAAAAGGGGGAACCCCCCTCCCCAAAAAGAAAATAATAACGGTGAAGAAACATGATCATGGATGAAATTCTAATGATGATTCATGTTCTATCAACAGAAGTGTTTCCATCAGCAGTTTAAATACACAAACTCAACACAAAACCCACGAAAACCAATCGGAAACCTGTTGGTGATATTCAGGAAGTTTCATGTAAATATTCAGGAAGTTTCATGTAAATATTCAGCAGGTTCATGTAAATATTCAGGAAGTTTCATATAAATATTCAGGAAGTTTCAATAAATATTCAGCAAGTTTCATGTAAATAATCAGGAGTTTCATGTAAATATTAAGGAAGTTTCATGTAAATATTCAGAAAGTTTCATGTAAATACTCAGGAAGTTTCATGTAAATATTCAGGAAGTTTCATGTAAATATTCAGGAAGTTTCATGTAAATATTAAGGAAGTTTCATGTAAATACTCAGGAAGTTTCATGTAAATACTCAGGAAGTTTCATGTAAATATTCAGGAAGTTTCATGTAAATAATCAGGAAGTTTCATGTAAATATTAAGGAAGTTTCATGTAAATACTCAGGAAGTTTCATGTAAATACTCAGGAAGTTTCATGTAAATATTCAGCAAGTTTCATATAAATATTAAGGAAGTTTCATGTAAATATTCAGAAAGTTTCATGTAAATAATCAGTAAGTTTCCTGTAAATATTCAGGAAGTTTAATATAAATATTCAGGAAGTTTCATGTAAATATTCAGGAAGTTTCATGTAAATATTCAGGAAGTTTCATGTAACTTCCTACTGTGCATAGCTGTGGTGGGAGCATGTGAACTCTGAGAGCTACTGGTTAATGTCCTTACTGAGCGGAGAGGAGGTTGTGGGGTCATTTCCCTCTTCTGACTCGGCAGGGGGCGCTACATGTGAAAGAACATGACCCTCACGGGCTTTTCTGCCTTTTCATCTTGGGGGGCAAACCTACGTTTTTACTGACAAGCGGATCCCAGTTCAACAAACTGTCCAGAGATGAAGGAAGGAAGGAAGGAAGGAAGGAGGAAGGAAGGAAGGAAGGAAGGAAGGAAGGAAGGAAGGAGGGAAGGAAGGAAGGAGGGAAGGAAGGAAGGAAGGAAGGAAGGAAGGAAGGAAGGAAGGAAGGAAGGAGGGAAGGAAGGAAGGAGGAAGGAAGGAAGGAAGGAAGGAAGGAAGGAAGGAAGGAAGGAGGAAGGAAGGAAGGAAGGAAGGAAGGAGGAAGGAAGGAAGGAAGGAAGGAAGTGAGTGAGTGAGTGAAAAAGGAAACTAGAATCGAGGAAGAGATGATGAAGGTGGATGATGAAGGTGGACGTGCGTTCTGTGGGCCTGAGTTAAGCGTCACGTGCAGCATTCTGTTCGACCAGAACGCTGTGTTTGGTGTTGTACCGGCCAGTAGATGGCGCTGCAGGGCTTCTAAACGCAGCATGGAACACCGCGCAGTGAAAAGGTGACGTCATGTAGTGCCAAGCTCCTGTTGTTTGGTGAAGCTGTGATGTGGACCTGGAGCCTTGTGGGCTGGTTCCTACTGGACGTTCTGACAGTTCGGGCCCGGGACATGTTGGAGCGACCACTTTTTAATAAAACCAAGAAGCAAACAAATGAACTGTTGTCGGCCAGCAGGGCGGGGAGCAGAGGACCTGCAGGGGATCCGGGACTGGCTGCCACCCCCTGTTGTGTGCTGCTGGTGTGCCAACAGGACCGGTACCACGTGGTATTCACACGCCGCGGGTCCAACACGGAATGCAGCTCGGACCGGTTTGGAACTTTGTGTTTGCTGTGAGGTCGGTCATCCTGGTTCCACATGTAGTCACACTAAACAGACACACTACACACACACACTACACACACACACTAAACAGACACACTACACACACACACTACACACTAAACACACACACTACACACACACACTACACAGACACACTAAACACACACACTACACACACACACTAAACACACACACTACACAGACACACTAAACACACACACTACACACACACACACTACACAGACACACTACACACACACACTAACAGACACACTACACACACACACTACACACACACACTAAACAGACACACTACACACACACACTACACACACACACACTACACACACACACTACACACACACACTAAACACACACACTACACAGACACACTACACAGACACACTACACAGACACACTACACACACACACTACACAGACACACTACACACACACACTACACACACACACTACACAGACACACTACACAGACACACTACACAGACACACTAAACACACACACTATACAGACACACTACACACACACACACTAAACACACACACTACACACAGACACTACACAGACACACTACACACACACACTACACAGACCACACTACACACACACACACCTACACACACACACTACACAGACACACTACACAGACACACTACACACACACACTAAACACACACACTACACAGACACACTAAACACACACACTACACACACACACACTACACAGACAC
>NC_079212.1:146637450-146759644 GCF_029633865.1 Lampris incognitus | reverse complement strand
AGAAGAGAAGAAGAGGAGAGGAGAGGAGAGGAGAGAAGAGAAGAGGAGAGGAGAGAAGAGGAGAGAAGAGGAGAGAGAGAGAGAAGAGAAGAGAAGAGGAGAGAGAGAAGAGAAGAGAAGAGAAGAGGAGAGGAGAGGAGAGAAGAGGAGAGGAGAGGAGAGAAGAGGAGAGAAGAGGAGAGAAGAGAAGAGGAGAGAAGAGAAGAGAAGAGGAGAGGAGAGGAGAGGAGAGAAGAGAAGAGGAGAGGAGAGAAGAGGAGAGAAGAGGAGAGAAGAGGAGAGAAGAGAAGAGGAGAGAAGAGAAGAGGAGAGAAGAGAAGAGGAGAGGAGAGAAGAGGAGGAGAAGAGGAAAGAAGAGGAGAGGAGAGAAGGGGGAAGGGGAAGAGATATTTCCATGTCTGGTTTAAATGCCAGACGAGGAAATCCGAGGCGAGTGATGTGAAACAGGAGGACAGTCTGTTCTTCTCTCCTCTTCTCTCCTCTTCTCTCCTCTCCTCTCCCTCTTCTCTTCTCTCCTCTTCTCTCCTCTTCTCTCCTCTCCTCTCCTCTCCTCCCCTCTTCTCTCCTCTTCTCTTCTCTCCTCTCCTCTTCTCTCCTCTCCTCTTCTCTCCTCTTCTCTCCTCTTTCTCTCCTCTTCTCTTCTCTCCTCTTCTCTTCTCTCCTCTCCTCTTCTCTCCTCTTCTCTCCTCTTCTCTCCTCTTCTCTCCTCTTCTCTCCTCTCCTCTCCTCTTCTCTCCTCTCCTCTTTTCTCCTCTCCTCTCCTCTCCTCTCCTCTCCTCTCCTCTTCTCTCCTCTCCTGTTCAGTGCTTGTTGAGATACGTAGACATTTACACAGACAGTTGATCCTTAATTATCATTGTGCTCTGCTGTGTCATTAAGAATCATGACTTACTTGTTTGTTCACATAACTGTGACTACTCACTGTGGCCTAACGCCTCGTTCTTCTTTCTTCTGTCCAGGATAACGAGACCGTTTGGATTTACATACCAGCATCTGCTGGACTACAGAGACTATGAGGAACTAACTTTTTTTAGTTGATATTTTTTACCAAACCTCAAAGGATTGATCATCATCATCAGCGGTCACTTGGGGTAGAGTATGCCTGTCCTCCTCCTAGGTTCTTGCAGGAGGACCCCTGGGTGCGACAGCGTTTTACGTGGAGGGGCTGAAGCACCTGCAGCCACCACACGGTCCTTGGCAGTGGGTGGCCAGAGTCCAATGGCATGGAGAACCAGGACCATTGGGGGCCACCCTCTGCTGCAGCCTTCATCCACCTTCACCGGCATCGTCTTCCACCACTTCCGTCGTTGAGGTCTTTGCTGGATCGTGCTTCGTCTGCAACTTCCCCCTTGACCTGCTCACCTTGAATGACCCTACCAGGAGCCAAGCTCCGGGCAACACAGCCTTGGGATCACTGGTACACACAAGCTTCTCCATCACAGCAAGGTGGCGATCCAGGAGAAGGCAAAAGGATTACCCCCCCCCCCTTTTCTCCCCAATTGTACCCGGCCAATTACCCCACTCTGCAGACTACCACATGCCTCCTCCCATACATGTGGAGTCACCAGCTGCTTCTTTTCACCTGACAGTGAGGAGTTTCACCAGGGGGACTTAGCGCATGGGAGGATCACGCTATTCCCCCAGTTCCCCCTCCCCCCCGAACAGGCGTCCTGACCGACCAGAGAGAGGCGCTAGTGCAGCGACCAGGACACTTACCCACATCCGGCTTCCCACTCGCAGACACGGCAACTGGTGTCTCTAGGGATGCCCGACCAAGCCGGATGTAACACGGGGATTGGGACCGCTGATTCCCATGTTGGTAGGCTATGGAATAGACCGCCATACCACCTGGATGCCCAATTACATGGTTTTTACACTGGTTTTTAGTTCTTGTTGGACTCAGATTGAGTAAATGAATAATATCTCATCCCTGGAGCCAGGCCGATTAAAACACGCCAGCATTATTTCCATTTTGGATCATGAGTTTAGGACACACTGAGCAGCAGTATTTTGAGATATGATTGGATCGAAGAGCAATTATTCCCCTCCCCGGCCATCATGATGGAAACTGGTTCTGCGTTCTTTCTGGACCTTCGACACCTGAACACCAACATCAGCACTGACAGTGACAACAACAGCTGGGTCGACCTCCGCGATACCTACCAGGATGACAACTCGCTCTCCACTCATGACCACCTACATAACGCCATCTTGGGGGTCTCTCTAGGCCTGCTGTCACTCCTCACCATCCTGATGAACCTGCTGGTCCTCTACGCTGTGAAGACGGAGAAGAGTCTTCACACTGTGGGGAACCTCTACATCGTTAGCCTGTCCATGGCCGACCTGATCGTAGGGACCGCGGTGATGCCTCTGAATCTGGTCTACCTGCTGGAGCATCAGTGGAAACTCGGCAGGGCCGCCTGCCAGTTTTGGCTCATCACAGACTACGTAGCCAGCACTGCTTCCATTTTCAGCATCTTCATCCTGTGTTTGGACCGCTACCGCTCTGTCCGACAGCCTCTGAAGTACCTGAGGTACCGAACCAAGGGCAGGGCCAGCACCATGATTTGTGGCGCCTGGCTGCTATCACTGATGTGGATTGTTCCCATCTTGGGATGGCGCTTGTTCACCCACGTCGACGTCAAACCTGAGGCGGAGAACAAGTGTGATACAGATTTCCGCTTTGTCACCTGGTTTAAGGTCATCGCCGCTATCTTCAACTTCTACGTGCCCTCGGTGTTGATGTTATGGTTTTACACCCACATCTACTTGGCAGTCCGACGACATCTCAGAGAGAAGGAGAGGATTATCCGTCCAACCGTTTCCTTCGGGGAAAACGAGAATGGCCAGAACACAGCCGGCCTGCGCCAAGATGACAACCGCAAATCCCCCAAGAAGGAGACCAAAGCCAATGTGGAATACTTCAAAAAGAACCATTTGCTGGAACAGAACACTTTCGATCCTACCTATTCTCTGGAGAACACGGACAAGAGCCAAAACTCCCAATCCAGATCTGAAAAAGAAGCTGGCAGCAAGTGTCAGCAGACGTTGTTGCTGGCTATCATGACCAAGTGGCTCACAATGGCAAGAAAAGACTGTGGGCGTTCTCCATCCCCTGAACAGCAGCAGCCCACCGCCGAGCTTCCTCTGAGTCATTCTCCGGCATTCCATGACCTCATCTGCTCAAAGGGGGTAAATGAGCACAAACTGTACGGGTCTGCGAGCGAGTGCAGCATCACCGGGCCAGATCTGGGGAGCGGGGCGTACAACACCGGCCAGCTATCGGGCAGGCAGAGCTACACCAGGGTCTTGTACAACAACAGTGACTTCAGCCAATCCCTGACGGGGGTCGAGGAGGCAGGGGAGGAGAATAAATTAGATGCAGACAATGGGGTGACACTGAAAGAGTCCTGGTACACGTTCGTCGACAAGTTCTGTCAACGCATGCAGAGCTCAAGGATCCGCAAAGAGCGCAAGGCAGCCAAGCAGCTGGGCTTCATCATTGCTGCCTTCTTGCTGTGTTGGATCCCATACTTCATCGCCTTCATGGTCATGGCGTTCTGCAGGGAGTGTGTCCATCACAACCTCCATATGTTCACTATATGGCTCGGCTACGTTAACTCCACCCTTAACCCCTTCATATACCCACTCTGCAATGGTAACTTTAAAAAGGTGTTCAGAAACATTCTGCACATGCCAGGGAGCAACTGACGGCTCCTTACAGAATCACCCCAATGACAGGAAAGAAAAGATGGCTGGATAGAGATTGCTGCTTTTTCTTTGACAGCGAGAAATGGAGTTGAACGTTGCTAGAAAGAAAACAGTGCATGGGTAGAACATAAGCACATGAAATTTTTGGCTCTCTTGAGGCTTCACAAACGTTTTCTGTAATACCTGGCACGGCGCACACAAATCAACACCTCTATGGGCAAGTTGGCCTTTTGGTAAAAAAGATTGAACCATAAAGTCTTGGGTGCTGACGAGGTGTACGAAGCCTTGTATAGTTGTATTTATTCCAATGCAAATGATTACCATTTATTCTACAGCTTGTTTTTCTATCTCGCCGCATGATGTCTTGACGCATGTGCAGTAACCCAGGTAAGGGAATCACAGGAGGCAGAATCGGCTCATCTGCACACCACGTTTAGTGGGAGAAACGCTTCATCGTCATCTAAGTGTATTTGGAAAGAGTCAAGAAAATAAAGCAATCTTTCCTACCCAGGAAAACAAGGATTACGCCATGGATCATTCCCAGACCCCCTCGCCTCTCCAACCCTCATACCCGCCCAAACAAATCTCCCCGCGGTCAGCATTACTGGGCATGCTGACTACTAGGACCCACTGGGTCCCTACCCCCCCCCCCAGTTCATCTCTCCCTCTGATTACTGGGTATGGACCCTTTGCTGCTGTTACAGCCCACCCCAGAAAATTAGCTCAGGAGGGAACGACCATCCCTGAACTGGGGGTGGGGGGCTAAGAGTACATCTGTCACCATCTCACAATGCTGTGATTTCAACTGTTCCCCAACCCTCTGTGAACAGTACACATGGCCACTGTAACGCTAGTTAATGTTCACACCCATATTTGCATATGAAACTGGTCATTGGTTTGGGACGTTATGCCACTTATAAGGGTGGGGACACCTGCAGTCACTGTATTGTTTATAAGGGTGGGGACACCTGCAGTCACTGTGTTGTTTATAAGGGTGGGGACACCTGCAGCCACTGTACTGTTTATAAGGGTGGGGACACCTGCAGTCACTGTATTGTGCAGCCGTGCAGGATGGCTGTCTGCATTGCACGTCTTCTGTACCGTACATGTATGTGATCTTAGAGTGATTGATAGTAAAAAAAACCAAAAAAAAAGTTGCTAACCTATTAAGCCTATAACACCCCAGACAACGACAACTAGAAGCCTGTATTCATGTTCAGCAGTACTCCATGTGTCAAACACGAATGTACTTTTCCTTCCGTTACACCTTTTCTTCATGAAACACCGTAAGAGCTAAAGAACAGACAAATAACAGAAAATGAGCTTTTACATACCTGTATGCCATATTAACCATGCATGTGAGCATTAATCAAAATGTTTACTGACTTAACCCTAACCCTAGACATGGGAGGCTAGCGGGCGAGCATTACTGCAGCATTTATCTAAACCAGTGTTTCTCAACCCAGTCCTCAAGGAGCCCCTATCCTGCAGATTGTCTTTGCAACCCTGAATAGGTACCTGTTTGTAGTAATTCAGCAGTGAATGTCAGAGTTTGCACATCTTGCATAATTAAGTGCTGCGAGATGATTGGTCGAGTAAGTACAAGCAGAGCTACCTATGCAGGGTTACAATGAAAATCTGCAGGATAGGGGGTCCTTGAGGACTGGGTTGAGAAACACTGATCTAAACCTTACTGGCGGGAGCTAACAGTAGCATGAGTGTTAAGCTAGCGATACATGTAAAAGTTCTTCACTGTTGAATCAACCAATCACATGTAACTGCACATTGTCATAAACAAATTAAATCACACAGCAGCACCTTGTTCCCATTCCAGCCAGGCGCCTCATTTTCAAACCATAACAGCTTTACATTTCAGAACAGCAGCAGCATCGTCGAACGACCTTCCTTACTGCCGTATTTACGTCAATTTACCAAATCTTTCAGGTGTACGGCCTCTTTTCTTATTGACGATGTTGATCTTTGCAGTGATAATGGTTTTGTTTTGTAGTTTCTAGATTTCCGCAAGGCATGTGACACGGTCGAACACAACTTTATAGTTCAGGCCTTGGAGAAATGTGGTTTTGGTCCTTGCTTTTGTGCAGCTATCAAGACCATGAATAAATATGCAAATTGTTCAGTTAAACTGTATGCAGGCACCTCTCCTAGATTTGACTTAAATCACGGTCTCAGACAAGGCTGTCCCATCGCACCGTATTTGTTCTTAATGTGTGCTCAGTTACTCTCTGACGTCACTAAGCTCAGCCCCTTGAAGGGAATCACAGTAGCTGGAAAAGAGTTCATTATTAGTCAGTTGGCAGACGATACCACTTTATTTTTGAAGGATGCTTCGCAGGTTTTAGTCACCATTGATACAATTAAAACATTTTCTAGTGTCTCTGGTTAAACATCGGTAAGTGCGAGCTGCTCACCCTCAAAAGTTGCAATGTTCCCTTGTTCTCTAACATTCCTGTGAAAGATTCAGTCACTTGCCTTGGAATTGTTATTAACAAAAACAAAGACTCTCGATGCTCTTATTGCAGCCCTATCAAACCCTGCCAAAATAAAAGCTCCATAACACAAGAACAGGATATTACAAAATAAAAGCTGGCAGGAAGTGGTTGCCTTATTAATAGACCTTATTTGGAATCATTTACAAAGCATAATCTCAATTTGATGTTTCTTTTAACTGAAACTTGGTTAGACCAAGACAACCGGGCAACTGTTCTTACTGAGTCACCGCCTGCCAACTTCAGGTTTGTGAGGGGAACCAGACAGCATAAGAAAGGAGGCGGAGTCGCCATTTTGTTCAATGATTCGCCCCAGTGCAAGAAGATACCTTATGGAGATGTTGCTCTTTTCAATATGTGGCTCTTCAGTCGGATTCCTCTTCTCACGTTATAATAACCAGCAAGCTCAAGTCAAGCCCGTTTTATTTGTGTAGCCCAGTATCACAAATTAAAAAATGTGCCTCAGGGGGCTTTACAGCAACACAACATCCTGTCCTTAGACCCTCACTTCAGATAAGGAACGACTCCCTAAAAAAACCCTTAAACAGGGAGAAAAAATAGAGAGAATCCTCAGGGAGAGCAACAGAGGAGGATCTCTCTCCCAAGATGCACAACGTGACGTGATGTTGTGTTTACACAATTTACACAATACAACATTGAAAGAGGATAACACAATTATAATGGAATTATAAAATTTATGAGGAATATGATGCAGAGGATGTCAAGCAGTGTCCAGACGCCACCGGAACAGCCCAGGACCTGAGCCACGTCACCAGCATCACCATGGAGACAAAAAACAAACGAAACACATTAGTCACACATCTTAGTGAGAGAAGGATACAACATTGAAACAGGATAACTAAATTATATGGCTTTATAAGATATATAAAAATAAAATGTGATGAAGAGGATGCCAAGCAGCATCCAGGTGGCGACCACCATCACCATGGAGACCTGGGAGGAGGACAGACTACACGTGCACACAGGGGAGACTCGCATCACATCATTCATACACACAGCAGAGGAGAAAGGAGAAGACATCATTCAGAGAGAAAAGACATGAGAGGAGAGAACAGTTTCAATAGTCAATCTATACTCTATAATCTATATGCTATACTCATTAATCTATATAATCTATACCCTATCATCTATACTCTATAATCGATACTCTATAATCTATACTCATTAATCTATACCCTATAATCTATACCCTACCATCTATACTCTATAATCTATACTATATAATCTATACTATATAATCTATACCCTATAATCTATACTCTGTAATCCATAGGCTGCAATCTGGTGGGCAGAACAGTGGTTGGTAAATTCATTGAGACAGAAACCGACCCATCACGCAGTCCAGGTTGTGAAGCACCCAACCTAAAGGCAACTAACTGTAGGCTAAGGCAAAAAGATGAGTTCTAAGTTTGGACGTAAAGGACTCAACAGACTGATGTTCTGATGGCAGCAGGCAGGTTATTCCACAAGAACGGGGTCTGATAGCAAACATGGCTGACTTATATGGCTGCTTTGAGAAGAAACGCGTAACAATAAATGTTGTCAGTAAATGAGCCATATTTTATCATTGTTATGCTGATTATGGAAATATTAGCTTTATCTGGGGCAGCACGGTGGTGCAGTGGTTAGTGCGGTCGCCTCACAGCAAGAAGGTTCTGGGTTCGAGCCCCGGGGTAGTCCAGCCTTGGGGGTCGTCCCGGGTCGTCCTCTTTGTGGAGTTTGCATGTTCTCCCCGTGTCTGTGTGGGTTTCCTCCGGGGGCTCCGGTTTCCTCCCACAGTCTAAAGACATGTAGGTCAGGTGACTCGGCCGTACCAAACTGTCCCTAGGTGTGTGTGTGTGTGTGTGTGTGTGTGTGTGTGTGTGTGTGTGTGTGTGTGTGTGTGTGTGTGTGTGTGTAAACTGAGGATCAGCTGAAGACCACAGGTCAGTACCATCAGTCCGGCACCAGGCTTAGTGTCTTTAATGTTCTTTGTTCTGCAGCCTGGTTGCCTGGTGGAAGAAGCTGTTCTGGAGCCTACTGGTCCCGGCTTGAGGCTGTGGTACTGCTTGCCTAACAGTAGCAGCTGGAACAGTCCCTAGTTGGGGTGGCTGGGGTCTTTGATAATCCTACGGGCTTTGCTGACACAGTGTCCATTGTATACTATGTCCTGGTCCTGCATGGAGGGAAGCTCGCATCCACTGATGTCCTGGGCCGTCCACACAACCCTCTGCAGTGTGTTGCGGTTGTGGGCAGTCCAGTTCCCATGCCAGGTGGTGATGCATCCAGTCAGGATGCTCTCGGTGGTGCCTCTGTAGTAGGCCCGTAGAGTCCTGGGCCCCCTGCCGAACTTCTTCAGTCGCCTGAGGTGAAAGAGGCGTTGCTGTGCCTTTTTCACCACATGGCTGGTGTGTTCATCCAAGGTGAGGTTCTCGGTAATGTGGACACCAAGGAACTTGAAGCTCTTGACTCTCTCTACAGCAGTCCCGTTGATGGCGGTGGGGTCCAGCCTCCCCCCTCTCTTCCTGTAGTCCACAATCAGCTCCTTGGCTTTGTCCACGTTGAGAGAGAGGTTATTCTCCTGGCACCACTTTGTTAGATTGTTGACCTCTCGCCTGTACGCCGTCTCGTCATCGTCAGTGATCAGGCCCATCACCGTCGTGTCGTCAGCAAACTCTTATCACCGAGTTGGAGCTATGTGTGGCCACGCAGTCATGGGTGTACAGGGGGTAGAGGAGGGGACTAAGGACGCAGTAGATGAGGACTCAGGACTCAGGAGGGGACTCAGGACGGAGCCCTGGGGGGCTCCTTTGTTGAGGGTCAGAGAGGTAATGGGTGGAATGGATAGCCATGTCTGCACACACTGATAACTCTGTAAATGACGGACATTTTTAAACAATCGGCTGTTGAAACCACCTTCAGACATTAACTGGAAAAACTGCAATCTGTGTTATAACTGTTCACATGTTTCTTGGATGTGTCCCATTGGTTTACTTAAGTAATCTTTTCCTCTGATTTTTTAGGTGGGTGGGCCTCAAGTCAACACAGTAATTCTTGTCTAAAAACCAGAATATACTGTAATGGGGAGACACAACCTTATACAGGTTCTGCTGTACCCTTGGTACTGAGACAAATGTAGTGGAAAAACACAGATCCACTTGTTTCTAGTTACATGTCATGTACTGCTCGCCTGTTTTGTCGACAACTTGTGTTTTGCCTACAACTGACCCTTCCGCAGATGTTGGTGCATGGTCACTTGTAGGCAAAACATGTGAGCAGTGCGTGACGTGTAACTCGAAACAAGTGGGTCTGTGCTTTTCCATTACATTTGTCTCAGCACCAAGGTTACATCTGTAATAAGCTTGTATCTTTCCATCACAATAAACCCCTGCCCTGATTCATTTATTGATGGTTGTGTAGTCCCTTATTTTCAACACAATCTTGGAAAGTGAAAGGATGCCTGAGGAGTGGAGAAGAAGCATACTGGTACCGATCTTCAAGAACAAGGGTGATGTGCAGAACTGTAGCAACTACAGAGGTATAAAGTTGATCAGCCACAGCATGAAGATATGGGAAAGAGTAATAGAAGCTAGGTTAAGAGGAGAGGTGGTGATCAGCAGCAGCAGTATGGTTTCATGCCAGGAAAGAGCACCACAGATGTGATGTTTGCTTTGAGAATGTTGATGGAGAAGTATGGAGGAGGCCAGGAGGAGTCACATTGTGTCTTTGTGGGTTTAGAGAAAGCATACGACAGGGTGCCGAGAGAGGAGGTGTGGTATTGTATGAGGAAGTCAGGAGTTGCAGAGAGGTATGTAGGAGTGGTGCAGGATATGTATGAGGGAAGTGTGGCAGTGGTGAGGTGTGTGGTTGGAATGACAGATGGGTTCAAGGTGGAGGTGGGACTACATCAAGGATCGGCTCTGAGCCCTTTCTTGTTTGTAATGGTGATGGACAGGTTGACGGACAAGGTCAGGCAGGAGTCTCCATGGACGATGATGTTTGTGGATGACATTGTGATGTGTAGTGAGAGTAGGGAGCAGGTGGAGGAGAGCCTGGAGAGGTGGAGGTATGCACTGGAGAGAAGAGGAATGAAAGTCAGTAGGAGCAAGATGGAATACCTATGTGTGAATGAGAGGGAGGACAGTGGAATGGTGAGGATGCAAGGAGTGGAGGTGATGAAGGTGGATGAGTTTAAATACTTGGGGTCAACTGTCCAAAGTAATGGGGAGTGCAGAAGAGAGGTGAAGAAGAGAGTGCAGGCAGGGTGGAGTGGGTGGAGAAGAGTGTCAGGAGTGATTTGCGACAGAAGGGTACCAGCAAGAGTTAAAGGGAAGGTTTACAGGATGGTAGTGAGACCAGCTATGTTGTATGGTTTGGAGACAGTGGCACTGATGAAAATTTAATATTTATAGATCTAAAAAACCGTTTGACACTACTGACCACAGCAGATTAATAGACAAACTGGAAAGGTGTGGGATCAGAGGGATGGTGCAGAACTGGTTAAGAAGCTATTTAAGTAACAGGCAGCAGTTTGTAATGATAGTCATCGTCATGCATGGATATTACTTGTGGTGTACCCCAGGGGTCGGTTTTAGGGCCAAACCTGTTCATTCTGTACTTAAATGATATATGCAAGATATCATAAGTATTGAAATGTGTTCTAGTATTTGCTGATGACATGAATGTATTTTGTTCTGGTGAGAATGTACAGCAGCTTTTGGAGGTGACCGCAATAGAAATGGAAAAATTAAAAAGTAGTTTTGTAGAGGAGCTCAAGCAGGAGTCGTGACAACTTTCTCTTTCGGCTACACAACGTGCACCATTTATTCCTTCACCATTACAACAACACAAAAAACCCGTGCAGCGGAAGTGTGTCACTGTAAACCCGACCCGAGAAAACAGCAGCTGTAAACCAACGTTCCTACTAGCTCAATAAGGGGAATTATGTAGCCCCATAACCACTACAGTTTGACAGAAACAAATTATCCACAAATCAGGACAAAACAAAGTTTATGTTGTTTGGAAATCATAAAATTAACACCAAAGTAAAAGTGATGATAGACAATGTCCAACTAGAAAGAGTATATGAAAATAAATTCCTCTGTGTGATAGTAGACCACACAATCTGCTGGAAACTTCACATTATATGTGCGAGCAAAGCTGGCAAGGAGCATTGCATCATGGGAAAAGAAAGACACATTCTTGATCATAAATCATTGTACACTCTGTGTTGTTCATTTATTTTACCATATCTGATCTACTATGTGGAGGTATGGGGCAATGCCTACAAAACCAACCTACAACCATTATGTATACTACAAAAAAGAGCCATAAGGATAGTCAACAATCTAGGATAAGGTGAACACACCAACAAGCTGGTTTTAAAGTCAAGTGCCTTGAAGTTCAGGGATTTAGTAGAATTTAACACAGCACAAATAATGTTCAAAGCAAGAAACACTATTCTACCCAGTAATATAGTACAATAAATATACTCAGATAGAGAATATTTATCAGATAGATTATTAGATATTACAATTATTATTTAGATAGAGACTATAATTTGAAGAAATGACGTGTTTGTACAACGTTGAGGAGCATGGGCATTCCAGTCTGTGGGGTAAAACTGTGGAACAGTGTGAGCATGGAAGTCAGACAGAGTACAAACGTTACACAGTTCTAGAAGAAGTACAAAAGACTGGTTAGCAGGAGATATGGGGACGACGGTGAGTTGTATTAACCGTCTAAGTTGTATTTATCTCTAAACATTTGTTACTTTTTTATTTCTCTTTCTATAACTCCGAGTGGCTACTTGGGTTGTGTGTAGTGTTGAGATGTGTTTATTGTTGGTACAGGACATGAGGGGGTGTTTTTCTCTCTCTCTCTCGTGTTTTGACGTGCTTTTCCTTCCTTTTTCCCTTATTGTCCACAGTAGTTGAGTTTGTATTGTGCAGCACAACTTGCATTGAGTGTGAACTACACAGTACAGTGGGAACTGAGCTGGAAATGTATAGTAGATGAATTAATGTAAGAGGAGGTGAGAAGGGGTAGGACAAAATAAGTGTACACTTCCTCCTCCTGCTTTTCCATCATCTACTCATATAGTTTCGTAATGTGTGTGTGTGGTGTTAGTGTGTGTGTGTGTGTGTGTGTGTGTTAGTTAGTGTAGATAGCGGGACCGAAAACTAAAGCACTTATGATCCTAATTCTTTCTGGAGGTGGTAGGTATTGTCTCAGAGAGTAAGGGAAAAATCCCAGAAAATTAAAATTATGCATACATATGCAAAATATGCATTTTTCTAAAAATGGCTAAAAACCACTTTTCTCGGCATTTCAGATGATTCTGAGCATCTTTGATTTTTTTACCTATATAAATTTTTTTCTGGGACTTAGAAATGTTTTGGCATTATGCAAAATATATGCATTTTTGCAAAAGTGCACTTATGATCCTCTTTTTTTTTGGAGGTGGTAGGTATTGTTCCAGAGAGGACCAGAAAAATAGCAGAAAATTAAATTAATTATGCATAATTATGCAAAATATGCATTTTCTAAAAAATGGCTAAAAACCACGTTTCTCGGCATTTCAGATGATTCTGAGCATTTGGGGGGAGGGAGTTGGAGTGGGGGGGGGGGTTTAGGGGCAGGGGGAAGGCGGTTAGCTGGCAGGATGAAGAGGAGGGAGATTTAGACGGGTGGAGAACCACACCGCTACATTGTAGCGGGGTTCTTCTAGTGTAACACATAATCTGGTGTGTACGGAGACTTGTTTGCTGAGTTTGATGTGTGGACTTGTTGTTCACTTCAGGTTATTGGTAATGGTTTATCTGTATGTGATATCCTGCTTATTCACATGTTCGAAATAAATCCCCCATCCACCCATCCACCCATCCGTCCACCCGTCCATCCACCCATCCGTCCACCCATCCACCCATCCGTCCATCCATCCACCCATCCACCCATCCGTCCATCCATCCGTCCACCCATCCACCCATCCGTCCACCCATCCATCCATCCGTCCACCCATCCACCCGTCCACTCATCCGTCCGTCCGTCCGTCCATCCATCCATCCGTCCGTCCGTCCATCCACCCATCCGTCCATCCGTCATTCCTTCAAAAACCACGAAGTCCCACAAAGTATCGCGATACGTGGAATTTGCCATCTCGTGACCAGACTGCAAGCGGCGAGAGCTCTCGTTTGCGGGCGTCCTCTCTCTCTCTCTCTCTCTCTCTCTGTGCAGCTCGCTGACACACTCAGCTGGCAAACTTCTCAGCTGCTTTGCGGAGGTCTGCGACGTCCCGCGTAAGGTGGCGAGCCGGCCCGGCATGAGAAGGAACGGCGCGTACAGGTTTCTGTCGGTGCTCTCCTGCTTTTTCATCTGCGCGTTCCTGCTCTCGTTCGGCTTTATCGTGTTTTACTCGATGACGCATGCGCCGTGAAGCGCCGCGGTCACATGACATCAACCCGGAAGTGGGGCGCTCCGGTAAGTGTTGAAAGGTGTGGGGCGGTTGAGTGGTGTTATGCGGCGCTGTCTGCTGGGTGGACTGTCGGCCCGCTCGGCGGCCTTGTGCCACAGCCGCGGACCGGCAGTCTGGGACAGTTTTGCGTCTTCGGCGTTGCGTGTAGCGTCAGTTTGAGGCTGCCGGAGACGGAGACGGTGACGGCTGCCCGTCACCTGACCGCCAGTCCGAGCTGGGGGACTGCTGACAGCTGATCCGCGGCAGGGCCACCGCTCCCATTCCCGACCCGGAACCAACGGTTAGCTCAACCAGAACATCCCCGAACCGAATCTCCGTCGCCACGGAGCTCGTGTGTAACACCGGCGTTGTGCATTTTTGGGTTTCCTTTGTGTTGGAGTTGGACTCTGACGTCGTGTTAATTCAAAACCCGACAACTGCGCAGGGTTCCCACGCATCCTGGAAAACCTGGAAAATAGCTGACCAGTTTTCCAGTCATGGGAAATGAGGGGGAAACTAAAATGTCCTGGAAAATCTTGGGTTGTCCTGGAAAATGATTTCAACATTCCTCTGTTTTCCTTTAGTTTAGCGTTACCCACTAGGCGGTCTATCGGTGCTCCCCAAAACGAGTGTTTCCCACCTGCATCTCTCAGGGATCAGTTTGTCCTAATTTCCCAGCATGTAAGAGATGCTTTCATACATAGGTTATAGCCAGAGACTGCACGTCTCTTAAGTCAGACTTCCACAGGGAGGACCAGTCTGTCATCCCGGCTAGAGCATCACTGAACATGTCCTGGGAAAGTCCTGGAAAATGATCTGTAGAAAAGAGTGGGAACCCCGGTGAGGCTAAACTTGGCTCAGAGGCACTTCCCTCCGCCCTCCCATGTCTTCTGACTGCCTTACAGCAGTGGACTGGGATGGTTTTCCAACCGTCCCAGAAGTGTTCCTCGGGATGTTAAAGCGGAACCTGTCCCAACAGATACTTAACGTTCACAGCCGATCAGTAGTAAAGCTAAGTCATTGGACAGAACGATAGTTTCTCACCATCCAACTGTCTTACGTCATGATGCTCCATGAATAATTCAACATGTTTTGTTTTCTTTTGTCCCTGATCGTAACACGTTGTTGAGGGCACAGACTTCCCAAAGCAGATCATACCTTGTCATATACAGCTGGCAGGTTGTCGGGTTAATATTGCTCTTGGGCTTTGGCGATTTAGTGTTTGGATTATGGATTGATTCAGTTAGTGTTCTGATCTGATTGCTTGATTAAGTCCTGCTTCACCTACAACCCAGATAGCAAAGAATCTTTGGCCCAAATATGGCCCACATCTGCAGTTACCTTACAGCCCACATCTGCAGTTACCTTACAGCCCACATCTGCAGTTACCTTACGGCCCACATCTGCAGTTATCTTACAGCCCACATTTGGCCTTGAATGACGGCATTGACTCAGGGTGAGCAGTTGCCAGTGTGTGTCTGCTATCTGGGATGATGGCAGCCCCACAACCCCTGTTCAGCTTGCACACTGTTCAAGTCTGTAAGTGAACAGAACGGTGTGAATGTATGTTAGCGTTCTCTGTTACTTCTCCCTCTCTCTCATTGTCTGCCCTGCTAGCGGTGTGGGTTATTGTAGTAAGCTCGACCTGTTTTCTCTCAAAGCTTGCATATTTTGGCTGCCCAGTGTGTGCGTGTGGTCCTGATGGCGTCTGGCTCCAGTCAAGTGGGGTCCTCCTCCACAGCAGACCTCAAGCTGCAGTTCGCGCCCTTCTGCAGTGCCCTGGAGGCGGGCTTCTGGCACCAGCTCACCCAGAAGAAACTGAATGACTACAGGCTGGACGAGAGCCCCAAATGCATCAAGGGATATTACTATAATGGTGAGCGGGAGCACACAGCCGGCTTGGTTTGTTGTAAGGTGATGTTGCTGTTAGTCTTGTCATGGTCTTTCTTGGGATGTATGTGCATTAATCACACACACACACACACACACACACACCAAAGTGTGAACTAAAAAGAAGTTATGACTCGTCTGTTATAATGGTGAGGAGGGCAAACAGGTGTTGAACTTTTTGACAGTTCCAAGGTTTAGACAACGTTTATTGTACCGAAAGTTACAGATTTTTGTCGCAGTCAAGTAATCCAGACAGTCCACAGTGAACAGCACAAGACAATATACGTACACAGCACATAACATGAATAGGAAACAAACGATGTGTTCATGGAATAAACAGCGAGGATGAGACACCCACTGATGTGGCTGTTGCTGTTTCTGTAGTATAGCGATGGTATACGGTGTATTTGGCGTTTGGTATATCTGGTATTTGGTATATTTGGATGTGTGTATGTGTGTGCACACAGATACACCCACACATGGTAAAGTCCTCAAAAGGGAAGTGATCACGTGTTGGATGAGTCACTTGAGTTGAGTTGGATGAGTCGCTTGTCACAAGACAGCAGAGTCTTGGTGGAAGGTTTTTTTCCATGCAGCGGCTACAGCAGCTGGCAGATCTGAAAACTGAAGTATTTAGCTTCTGAATTGTGTTGATGTTCCACCTCGTCAACAACTCTGCAGAAAATATGATCATGACTGTTTCATTCTGCAGTTTTGCCAGAACATCTGTTACTGTAATATTGGGCCACTGTTTACAAAGATGAGTTGTTGCCTCAAGTGAAGGAGTTCAAGTATCTCGGGGTGTTGTTCACGAGTGAGGGTAGGACGGAGTGGGAGATTGACAGGTGGATTGGTGCAGCATCAGCAGTAATGTGGACGTTGTACAGTTTTGGTGAAGAGGGAGCTGAGCTGGAAGGCAAAGCTCTCAATTTACCAGTCAGTCTTCGTCGCAACCCTCACCTATGGTCATGAGCTTTGGGTAGTGACCGAAAGGGTGATATCGTGGATACAAGCGGCTGAAATGAGTTTCCTCCGCAGGGAGTCTGGGCTCAGCCTTAGAGATAGGGTGAGGAGCTCGGACATCCAGAGGGAGCTCTGAGTAGAGCCACTGCTCCTTCGCGTTGAAAGGAGCCAGTTGAGGTGGTTCGGGCATCTGATTAGGATGCCTCCTGGGTGCCTTCCTTTGGAGGTTTACCGGGCACGGCCAACTGGGAGGAGACCCCGAGGTAGACCCAGAACTCACTGGAGGGACTACATGCCCAATCTGGCCTGGGAACACCTTGGGATCCCCCAGGAGGAGCTGGAGGGCGTTGCTGGGGAGAGGGACGTCTGGAGTGCCCTACTTAGCTTGCTGCCACCGCGACCCGACCCGGGAGAAGCAGCTGAAGATCAATAAATGAATGTATAGAAAGAGAAAGGGTGACTGAGCAGCACGGTGGACCAGTGGTCAGCACTGTTGCCTCACAGCAAGAAGGTCCTGGGTTCAAACCCCAGGCCGTCCCAGGTCCTTTCTGTGTGGAGTTTGCATGTTCTCCCCGTGTGTGCGTGGGTTTCCTCCGTGTGCTCCGGTTTCCACCCAGCATCAAAGAGACATGCATGTTAGGGTTATTACTCCTGCCTGTGCCCCTGAGCAAGGCAGTGGAAAGAAGAACAGGAGTTGGTCCCCGGGGGCTGCAGCTGCCCACTGCTGCGGTACAATAGGATGGGTTAAATGCAGAGAACACACTCACTGTAAGAACACAATGACAAATTAAAGTGGCTCTCATTCATTACATCCCTTTACCTCTCAGAATGTGTGTGTTTTTGTTAAGAAGTGAAGTAAAACATGGCTACACTCATCATGTTCTTTACATTTCTCTCCAAAAAGGTGATCCAATTGGCTTGCCTACCCGTCTGACGTTGGAGTTCAGTGCGTTTGATGTGTAAGTCAAGTCTGAACAGTTGCCTTCACTTCAGTCCTCAGTTTAAAGGTGGTGTTTTTATTCACTGCTGTTGGTCTACGCTCCCCATGCTTGAGCCTTGCACTGGCTGGCTCAGAAGTGGTCAGATTGGGTTTATTTGTCAAGTGCGGCATGCTGTCGTGGTGAAGTGTTCCGTGTTTGGGTTTCAGGGACGGTCCCACCCCGGCCCGCTGCTGCTCGGCCGTAGGAACCTTGTACAACACCAACACATTGGATGCCTTTAAGACCGCTGACAAGAAGGCTATGCTGGAAAAAGAGGCGAAGGAGGTAACAGAGCAGATATCTGATGTGAACTTAAAGCTGCACACACACACACACACACACACACACACACACACACACACACACACACACACACACACACACACACACACACAGTAGGGATTGAGTGCACATGAAGGCAACTAATTGCTAAGTGGACTGTTACTAACTAAGTTATGACTGTGGGAACCGGCAGTTCCCACATTCATCCTGGTGTTCACTCTCTTGGACAGTGAATTTATTTATTTATTTATTTTGATACGTTGGATATATGCTGCAATGGTGATGGACAGGTTGACGGACGAGATCAGGCAGGAGTCTCCATGGATGATGATGTTTGCGGATGACATTGTGATCTGTAGTGAGAGTAGGGAGCAGGTGGAGGAGAGCCTGGAGAGGTGGAGGTATGCACTGGAGAGAAGAGGAATGAAAGTCAGTAGGAGCAAGACAGAATACCTATGTGTGAATGAGAGGGAGGACAGTGGGATGGTGAGGATGCAAGGAGTAGAGGTGATGAAGGCGTTTGAGTTTAAATACTTGGGGTAAACTGTCCAAAGTAACAGGGAGTGTGTAAGAGAGGTGAAGAAGAGAGTGCAGGCAGGGTGGAGTGGGTGAAGAAGAGGGTGCAGGCAGGGTGGAGTGGGTGGAGAAGAGTGTCAGGAGTGATGTGTGACAGAAGGGTACCAGCAAGAGTTACAGGGAAGGTTTACAAGATGGTAGTGAGACCAGCTATGTTGTATGGTTTGGAGACAGTGGCACTGATGAAAAGACAGGAGGTGGAGCTGGAGGTGGCAGAGATGAAGATGATAAGATTTTCATTGGGAGTGATGAAGAAGGACAGGATTAGGAACGAGTATATTAGAGGGGCAGCTCAGGTTGGACGGTTTGGAGACAGTGGCACTGATGAAAAGACAGGAGGAGGAGCTGGAGGTGGCAGAGATGAAGATGATAAGATTTTCATTGGGAGTGATGAAGGAGGACAGGATTAGGAACGAGTATATTAGAGAGACAGCTCAGGTTGGACGGTTTGGAGACAGTGGCACTGATGAAAAGACAGGAGGAGGAGCTGGAGGTGGCAGAGATGAAGATGATAAGATTTTCATTGGGAGTGATGAAGGAGGACAGGATTAGGAACGAGTATATTAGAGAGACAGCTCAGGTTGGACGGTTTGGAGACAAAGCAAGAGAGGCCAGATGGAGATGGTTTGGACATGTGTGGAGGAGAGATGCTGGGTATATCGGGAGAAGGATGCTGAATATGGAGCTGCCAGGGAAGAGGAGAAGAGGAAGGCCAAAGAGGAGGTTTATGGATGTGGTGAGGGAGGACATGCAGGTGGCTGGTGTGACAGAGGAAGATGCAGAGGACAGGAACAGATGGAAACTGATGATCCGCTGTGGCGCCCCCTAACGGGAGCAGCCGACAGTAGTATTAGTAGTACTAGTAGTAGTAGTAGTAGTAGTAGTGTGGGCTGAGGGGGACAATACTTTGTTTCATTTCATTTGTGCAGGTGTGTGGAATGAAATGACAAACGTTCCTGATAGGTCACTGTTGATTTGGTTTGTTTCGATAATATAATTGATCTGTTACCTGATGTACAGTAACCAAGCCAAGTCAGTTATATTTGTGTAGCCCAATATCACAGATTACAAATGTGCCTCAGGGGGCTTTACAGAAACACAACATCTTGTCCTTAGACCCTCTCATCAGATAAGGAACGACTCCCTAAAAAAAACCCTTAAACAGGGAGAAAAAATAGGGAGAATCCTCAGGGAGAGCAACAGAGGAGGATCTCTCTCCCAAGACGCACAACGTGACGTGATGTTGTGTTTACACAATTTACACAATACAACACTGAAAGAGCATAACAAAGTTATAATGGAATTATAAAATTTATGAAGAATATGATGCAGAGGATGTCAAGCAGTGTCCAGACGCCACCGGAACAGCCCAGGACCTGAGCCACGTCACCAGCATCACCATGGAGACAAAAAACAAACGAAACACATCAGTCACACATCTTAGTGAGAGAAGGATACAACATTGAAAGAGGATAACTAAATTATATGGCTTTATAAGATATTTAAAAATAAAATGTGATGAAGAGGATGCCAAGCAGCATCCAGGTGGCGACCACCATCACCATGGAGACCTGGGAGGAGGACAGACTACACGTGCACACAGGGGAGACTCGCATCACATCATTCATACACACAGCAGAGGAGAAAGGAGAAGACATCATTCAGAGAAAAAAGACATGAGAGGAGAGAACAGTTTCAATAGTCAATCTATACTCTATAATCTATACGCTATACTCATTAATCTATATAATCTATACCCTATCGTCTATACTCTATAATCTATACTCTATAATCACATCAGCAGAACAGTAGTTGGTAAATTCAGTGAGACAGAAACCGACCCACCATGCAGCACAGGTTGTGAAGCACTCAAAGAAAACTACTCGTAGGTTAAGACAAATAGGGCATCCCGGTAGCGTGGCCGTCTATTCCGTTGGCTGCCCAACATGGGGATCGCCGGTTTGAATCCCCGTGTTACCCCCGGCTTCGTCGGGCATCCCTACAGACACAGTTGGCCATGTCTGTGGGTGGGAAGCCGGGTGTGTGTCCTGGTCGCTGCACTAGCGCCTCCTCTGGTCGATTGGGGCACCTGTTCGGGGGGGGAGGGGGAACTGGGGGGAATGGCGTGATCCTCCCATGCACTACGTAGCCCTGGGGAAACTCCTCACTGTCAGGTGAAAAGAGGCGGCTGGTGACTCCACATGTATCGGAGGAGATGTGGTAGTCTGCAGCCCTCCCCGGATCAGCAGAGGGGGTGGAGACAGCGACTGAGACAACTTGGATATGGGGTAATTGGCCGGATACAACTGGGGAGGAAAAGGGGGGGAGAAAAATCCAAAAAACAAAACAAAACAAAAAATACTTAAAGACGACTAATTGTACACTAAGGCAAAAAGAAAGTACTAGAAAAAAAATCTGATAAACCTGTATTTTTATATATATATATATATATATATATATATATTATATGACGCGTCAAGTAAAACGGTCCTGCTTGTACTGAATTAACAGTGAATCTGATCTGTATTCACTAGCTGTCATTTACCAGATATGGGATGATATAGTGTATGATATGATGTAACAGATATAGGATGATATAGTGTATGATATGATTTAACAGATATGGGATGACATAAGTTATGATATGATTTAACAGATATTGGATGATATAATGTATGATATGATTTAACAGATATGGGATGATATAATGTGTGATATGATATAACAGATATGTGATGATATAGTGTATGATATGATTTAACAGATATAGGATGATATAGTGTATGATATGATTTAACAGATATGGGATGATATAGTGTATGATATGATTTAACAGATATGGGATGATATGATATGATTTAACAGATATAGGATGATATAGTGTATGATATGATTAACAGATATGGGATGATATGATATGATTTAACAGATATGGGATGATATAATGTGTGATATGATATAACAGATATGTGATGATATAGTGTATGATATGATTTAACAGATATAGGATGATATAGTGTATGATATGATTTAACAGATATGGGATGATATAGTGTATGATATGATTTAACAGATATAGGATGATATAGTGTATGATATGATTTAACAGATATGGGATGATATGATATGATTTAACAGATATAGGATGATATAGTGTATGATATGATTAACAGATATGGGATGATATGATATGATGTAACAGATATGGGATGATATAGTGTATGATATGATTTAACAGATATAGGATGATATAGTGTATGATATGATATAACAGATATGGGATGATATAATGTATGATATGATTTAACAGATATGGGATGATATAATGTATGATATGATGTAACAGATATGGGATGATATAATGTATGATATGATGTAACAGATATGGGATGATATAGTGTATGATATGATTTAACAGATATGGGATGATATAATGTATGATATGATGTAACAGATATGGGATGATATAGTGTATGATATGATTTAACAGATATGGGATGACATAATGTATGATATGATGTAACAGATATGGGATGATATAGTGTATGATATGATTTAACAGATATGGGATGATATAGTGTATGATATGATGTAACAGATATGGGATGACATAAGTTATGATATGATTTAACAGATATGGGATGATATAATGTATGATATGATATAACAGATATGGGATGATATAATGTATGATATGATGTAACAGATATGGGATGATATAGTGTATGATATGATTTAACAGATATGGGATGACAATGTATGATATGATGTAACAGATATGGGATGATATAGTGTATGATATGATTTAACAGATATGGGATGATATAGTGTATGATATGATGTAACAGATATGGGATGACATAAGTTATGATATGATGTAACAGATATGGGAGGATATAATGTATGATATGATATAACAGATATGGGATGATAAGATATAACAGATATAGGATGATATAGTGTACGATATGATTTAACAGATATAGGATGATATTGTGTATGATATGATTTAACAGATATGGGATGATATAGTGTATGATATGATTTAACAGATATAGGATGATATAGTGTATGATATGATTTAACAGATATGGGATGATATAATGTATGATATGATGTAACAGATATGGGATGATATAAGTTATGATATGATGTAACAGATATGGGAGGATATAATGTATGATATGATATAACAGATATGGGATGATAAGATATAACAGATATAGGATGATATAGTGTACGATATGATTTAACAGATATAGGATGATATTGTGTATGATATGATTTAACAGATATGGGATGATATAGTGTATGATATGATTTAACAGATATAGGATGATATAGTGTATGATATGATTTAACAGATATGGGATGATATAATGTATGATATGATGTAACAGATATGGGATGATATAATATATGATATGATGTAACAGATATGGGATGATATAATATATGATATGATGTAGCAGATATGGGATGCCATCCAGTCTGGAGCGGCAGTAAAAGAACCCTCCATCCTGTGCAGGTTCATTCTTCTGACTTTCGCAGTACGTACCCATGCTGCTCCATGCCTTTCCAAATTACAGTCATTATTGTCTGCTATTCCTACAATATACTCTATTGTCCTTCTCCGTGTTATTGACATTTCTTTCATTCTGTCATTGTTTATCTCTCTCTCTCTCTCTGTCTGTCAGGATTTGAAGAAGTACCACTTCTACTACTGGTTCTGCTTCCCTGCTCTGTGTTTCTTGGAGGGGATACGGATAATCCAGCCGGCATCGACCCTGGAGGAGGTTTTCTCAGCCAGAGAGGTAGGATGCTGCAGCGTGAGTCTGCTGCCAGTCAGAGGTGTGTTTCCCCTGGCTGCTTCTCACAGGTTAAACATCTGTCCATGTGTGTGGGATGACATCAACCGAAACATTCCAGACATCATTTCCTCTTTCCATTGTGTGTCCAGTTCACTTTCAACTTCACCTCTGCTAGTGTAGTTTCACCTGTTAGTGTAGCTTCACCTCTGCTAGTGTAGCTTCACCTCTGCTAGTGTAACTTCACCTCTGCTAGTGTAGCTTCACCTCTGCTAGTGTAGCTTCACCTCTGCTAGTGTAGCTTCACCTCTGCTAGTGTAGCTTCACCTCTGCTAGTGTAGCTTCACCTCTGTTAGTGTAGCTTCACCTCTGTTAGTGTAGCTTCACCTCTGCTAGTGTAGCTTCATTGTCAAGTCAATGTGGTACAACACCCAACAACACCTATTGCTTTTCCTTTCACTGTCTTTTCAACTATCCACAATGTTCTCTTGTTAGTTGCATCCAAGCTGTCGCTCTAAGAGGGGTGTCACATGTTGGGGGGAGAAGACATGAATTTGCTATTGCAGAAACTGAAAAATGCTACTTCCATGACTCATTATGTCATGTTTTATCCAGCATGTCAGCTCCTCAGTGTCAAGTGAGAGTAAAATGTTTTTATGTGATGTAAAGTCCTGATGCATGCTCAGTAGTCCAGGTAAGAAAACCACAGCAGGTTGAATCAGTTCATCTGGACACAACGTTTACTGACAGATACGTTTCATCATCATCTAAGTGTCCTCTTCAGTCTCATCTGACTGCAGGTGTCCCACCCTTATAAACAATACAGTGACTGCAGGTGTCCCACCCTTATAAACAATACAGTTGCTGCCTAAGTGTAAACCAGTGGTGAGTCCGTGTGTGGCAGGAGTGTCGGAAAAGTTGAGATGCGTATTTTCCAAACACTGTATCTCAGTTGCTTTCAAACCCCAAACATGCTGCAGCAGAAACGTCCACCCTAAGGATCTGGTCCCCGGCACATCAGAATCAGAATCAGAATACTTTATTTATCCCCGAGGGGAAATTGAGTTCTGTTACAGACACTCACGCTCTAATAGCTAAAAACTAACAAGATAAGAAAATAGAAACAGAAACAAATAGAAATAAAAGATGAATAAGAAATAGAAATAAGAACAAAATATATCAACAAGCATGGTGCCCATAACACCCTATCTATACTGCACTACCGCAGCACACAACAAGCAGCACGAACAAAACCCGACAGGGCCGGTCCAATGACCATTAACTCAAGAGTGTCTGATGGTCTGAGTCTGAGGGAGGAGGTGTAAAGTTTGATGGCCACAGGCAGGAATGACCTCCTGTGGCGCTCTGTGGTGCTTTTCAGCAGAATGAGTCTATCACTAAAAGTCCTCCTGTGCCCAACCAGCATGTCATGGAGTGGGTGGGAGACGTTGTCCATGATGGCACATAACTTCAGCAGCGTCCTCCTCTCAGAAACCACCGCCAGAGAATCCAGTTCCACCCCCACAACATCACCGGCCTTGTGGATCAGTTTATTGAGCCTGTTTGCATCTGCTGCCTTCAACCTGCTGCCCCAACACACAACAGCAAACAGGAGAGCACTGGCCACCACAGACTCGTACCTCATCCTGAGCATCGTCTGGCAGATGTTGAAGGACCTCAGCCTCCTCAAAAAGTAGAGACGGCTCTGTCCCTTCCTGTAGAGGCCATCCGTGTTCTGAGCCCAGTCCAGTTTATTGTCCATATACACCCCAGGTACTTGTAGTATTGCACAGTGTCCACACTGACCCCCTGGATGGAGACGGGGGTCACTGGTGTCATGTCCCTCCTCAGGTCAGCAACCAGCTCCTTTGTCTTAGTCATGTTGAGCTGCAGATTGTTCCGCTCACATCACGTGACAAAGTTTCCCACCACAGCCCTGTACTCAGCCTCCTCACCCTTACTGATGCATCCAACTACAGCAGAGTCATCAGAGAACTTCTGAAGATGACAGGACTATGTGTGGTAGTTGAAGTTCGTGGTCTAGAGGGTGAAAAGGAAGGGAGACAGGACTGTCCCCTGCGGAGCCCCAGTGTTGCTGACCACTCTGTCTGACCCACAGTGTTGCAAGTGCACATATTGTGGTCTACCAGTAAGGTAGTCAACAATCCAGGACACAAGGGGGGCATCTACCTGCATTGCTGTCAGCTTCTCACTCAGTAGAGCTGGCTGGATGGTGCTGAAGGCACTGGAAAAGTCAAAGAACATGACTCTCACAGAGCTTGCTGGCTTATCCAGGTGGGCATAGGCCCGGTTAAGCAGGAAAATTATGGCATCCTCAACTCCCAGTCGGGGTTGGTAGGCGAACTGGATGGGGACTAAGTGTGACTTGACCGTGGACCGAAGCTGCTCCAGGATGAGTCTTTCCAGAGTCTTCATGATGTGTGAAGTCAATGTTACCAGTCTGTAGTCCTTGGAGTCCCTGGGATGTGACGTTTTAGGCACAGGAACGAGGCAGGATGTTTTCCACAGCACGGGGACCCTTTGAAGTCTAAGGCTCATGTTGAAGACATGGTGAAGCACTCCACATAACTGGGGGGCACAGGCTTTGAGCACCCGGGAGCTAACACCATCTGGGCCTGCCGCCTTGCTTGCGTGAAGTCTCATCAACTGTCTTCTGACATGGTCAACCGTGAAGCACACTGTAGGTGTTACAGGTAGGGGGGGGGTCGTCAGGATGGAGAATGCCATTAGTCCAGGAACCCGGGGGGGGAGTAGGGCCCCCACTAGAGGCTGGGGGGATGGAAGGAGGAGGAGGGGGAGGGAGGGGCAGTGAAGTTGATGGTTGATGAAGGCAGGCAACAGATGAGACCGGGGGGGGGGGGTCATTGTATTAAATCTATTAAAGAACACATTAAGTTCGCTGGCCCTGTCTAAGCTGCCCTCCACTGCTCTGCTGCCAGTCGGCCTGAAACCAGTGATGGTCTTCATATCACTCCAGACCTCTCTCATGTTGTTCTGTTGGAGTTTCTGCTCCAACTTCCTCCTGTAGTCATCTTTAGCCTCCCTGATTCTCACTTTAAGGTCTCGTTGTATTTTTCTCACCTCCTCCTTATTGCCAGCTCTAAAGGTCCTCCTTTTCGTTCAGGATGGCTTTGATGTCCTTCGTTACCCATGGCTTGTTATTTGAATAACAATGGACAGTCTTTTCAGGGACATTGCAGTTCACACAGTAGTTTATATAGTCTGTGACACACCCTGTGACCCCATCCAGGTCATCCCCATGCAGCAGAGAGAGCCTGCCAGTCTGTTACCTCAAAACAGCCCTGGAGTTTCACACAGACCTCCTCCGACCATTTCCTCACTGTTTTTGTGGTCACAGGCTGCCATTTCACAAGAGGCACATGGCAGGGGTTCAGATATACTAGGTTGTGATCTGACTTACCCAGGGGAGGGAGGGGAGAAGAGCTGTAAGCCTCTTTCATGTTAGCATACATCAAGTCCAGTGTCCTCTCCTCTCTGGTTGTGCAGTTCACATACTGGGTGAAGTTGGGCAGGGTTTTCACCATGGAGACGTGGTTGAAGTCGCCCGAGGTTATGATGAGGGCACTCGGGTGTCGTGTCTGAAGATGAGCTATGGTGGTGTGAATGAGGTCACACACTGCCGTTGGGTTGGCAGAGGGGGGAATGAAAACAGCTACTACAAGAGCATGTGAGATTTCCCTGGGCAAATAATATGGCCTGAGTCCCACGGCTAACAGTTCAATGTCCGGGCAACAAATACATTAAAAACAGAGCAAGGTAGTGTAGCTGTTAAGTACCAGGAGGACTGTTGTGACTTGTACATTGGGGAAACTAAACAGACACTGTCCAAGAGGATGGCATAACACAGAAGCGCTAACACGTCAGGCCAGGACTCCACAGTCTACACCATCTACACAGTCTACACCATCTACAGGCCAGGACTCCACAGTCTACACCATCCACAGGCCAGTGGCCACTCTTTCAGGGATGAGGATGTGCACATCTTTGATAGGGAGGAACGCTGGTTTGAACGGGGAGTCAAAGAGGCCATCTATGTGAAGAGGGAACTACCATCCCTGAACGACGAGGGGGGGGGGGCTAAAGGTCCTGACACACCAGGCCAATGGTCGGCCGTCAGCCAGTGTTGGGCCATTGGTGAGCGTCTGTGGCCCTAGTTTTTGCAGTGTGTCCCACACCGTCGGCACTAGTCGGACCCTTGTTGGCAGCATTTCGGCCGATTCAGCATGTTGAATCGGAGGTGGAGCCTGTCAGTGAGAGAGATCACTCTGATTGGCTGTTCAGCTTAGCGAATCAGTGCACAAGAGGAGAAACGGAAGTTACGAAAGTAAGCAAACGACGAAGTCAAGAGGCCACACACAGAAGGCTCTTCTCATTTTTCGTCTTCATCTCACCTGAACGTTTCAAGAAGCCATATTACAACACCGTCTGTAGTGAGCGAGCGTTGAGTGAAAAAGGAAAGCAAAAGCTGCTTTGTTTACGGTTTGTATATCTGCAGTCCTGGGTCTTCCGGTTTCACATTTTGATGACCAATACAGACTACTGCCACCTGCTGGTGTGGAGAGTTATTTCCCGTCCCGCAGGCACAGCACGTACATGCTAGTTGGCTGTCGGCTGTGGTCTTTGCGGTGTGTTCAAGTACTTTTTGGCCCAGACACAGGCGACCTGAGGTGACACAACAGTCGGCCTTCGTCGCCGCTAGTTCTCTGATATCGGTTTGGTGTGTCTGGGCCCTAAAAGTACATCTGTCACCATCTTACAATGCTGTGATTACAACTGTTCCCCAACCTCTGTGAATAGTACACATGACTATTGTAACGCTAGTTAATAGTCACATCATATTTACATATGAAACTGGTCGTTGGTTTGGGTCGTCATGCCGCTGTATTGTTTATAAACACACTGTATTGTTTATAAACACACTGTATTGTTTATAAGAGTGGGATATCTGCAGTCAGGTGAAACGGAAGAGGTCACTGAGATGATGATGAAACATAGTATCTGTCAGTAAATGTTGTGTCCAGATGAACTGATTCAACTTCCTGTGGTGTGTGATGTAAAGTTTGTTTTTTAATATTCCCTGATTTCCACTTATTATTATTATTATTATTATTATTATTATTCAGCACTTCAGAGATCACGGACTCGGTGTCCAGTCTGTCTTTGTCATTGGTGTTGTTGTTGTTTTAGCACGGTTACACAGAGACAAATATCCATACAGTGAAAAGTGAGACCATGTTTTGTTTTTTTTGCTCCGTTATTTTACACAAACTTCAGGTGAAGGAGTTCACAGGAACAGGAGGTCAAAGTGGCTGTCAGCATTTTTCAGTTAGAACAGTTTTTATAATATTTGGTCAGACTCTTCCTACGTCTCCACAGCTATGTAGTCAGCTCTGAGAAATGAACCTGGCGTGTGTGTCCGTCCCCCACGCTGGAAACCCAGGCTGAACATATTCTCTGTGCCCGCTCCTCCTCAGCCAATCACAAGCATTCCGTGCAAACCGGCGTCTCCACTGGTCCCGTCTTGCTGTCAGTCAGTTTGTGCCTTCACAAGGCTCTTAGGCGGAAGTGAGGTTTATCTGCAGGATCTTGCATGTTGTCCTTCCCTGGTCTTAAAGGCTGCATTACAGTGAAGTGAGACTGTTTTCTGAACTTATTCCACTGTTTTAGTGACATGAGCCATCTCCACCTGCTTGTCATCACATCCACATTACTAGTGATCATTATCATCCTTTTCTGCTGTGTGGAGAGCTCATGGAAGCACCAGTCATCCTCCCCTAAATATCATCACATCGTCCATATGGAGGTGTTCAGTCAGAAATGTCCTGATATTCGAATTTGTCAGTAAGCGCTACACACAATGGCAGCTCCTCAAGGAGATCATCTCACCTCCTTCCCTTCCTCCTGTGGAAGGTTCACGCTTTCTGTTTACTTGACAAGTTGAGAGAATAATTTTTATATAAAATACACAAAATCAGGGCATCGGGGTGGCGTGGCGGTCTATTCCGTTGCCTACCAACACGGGGATCGCTGGTTTGAATCCCCGTGTTGCCTCCAGCTTGGTCGGGCGTCCCTACAGCCACAGTTGGCCGTGTCTGCGGGTGGGAAGCCGGATGTGGGTGTGTGTCCCGCTGACTGCACTAGCGTCTCCTCTGGTCAGTCGGGGCACCTGTTCAGGGGGGAGGGGGAACTGGGGGGAATCGCGTGATCCTCCCACGTGCTACGCCCTCCTGGTGAAACTCCTCACTGTCAGGTGAAAAGAAGCGGCTGGCGACTCCACGTGTGCCGGAAGAGGCATGTGGTAGTCTGCAGCCCTCCCCGGTAGCTGATGAGTTGTGCCATCTGAGAACCAAGACGGTGTGGGGCTCCAAAGCTGTTTTGTGTCTCATTCAGACTTTATTATAAATTCTTTCTCTGTTTCTCTCTGTGAGTATTCTTCTCTGTGTTGTGTTGAGGTGTTGTTGTGTTGTGTAGCATCAGAGTGAGTCTGAATCCAGTCTCCCCCCACTGTCCCAGATCACAGCCCTGCAGGAGGCGTACGATGGCCTCTGTACCAGGAAGGGAACCACTGCCATCCCCTACTTCCTGATGAAGAGCGTGGCTGACGGTGTGGAGGTGGCTCTGCTGGAGGACTGGGACCACTTCTTCACTGACTCCAGCATGGTATGTCTGCTCATTTGGTGTGTTTCACTTTTTGCATCTTACACAAGACAAGCAGGTGAACAGTGTTCTTTGGCCATGAGGGTACAGCTACATTACTGAATTGGAAAATTTTGGCGAAACTGAATTTGCCGTCCTTGAGCCATGAGGGTTTCATCAACTTCAGAATATGTAAGTAGGCTTTGACCAAATGTGCAAGGACACAAGACCAAAGAGACTTTGGGCTCGGTTTTAACAATCTAACTGCAAGGTCTAAAGCGCATCGTGCAAGTACATGTAGGGCATGTCCAAATTCACTTCTGCTAGGTTTTTGTTTGTTTGTTTTTGTTTTGTTTTTTTACCCCCCCCCCCCTTCTTTCCTCCCCAATTGTATCTGGCCAATTACCCCACTCTTCCAAGCTGTCCCTGTTGCTGCTCCACCCCCTCTGCCAATCTGGGGAGGGCTGCAGACTACCACTTGTCTCCTCCCATACATGTGGAGTCACCAGCTGCTTCTTTTCACCTGACAGTGAGGAGTTTCACCAGCACTATTCCCCCCAGTTCCCCCTTCCCCCCGAACAGGTGCCCCGACCGACCAGAGGAGGCGCTAGTGCAGTGACCAGGACAGTTACCCACATCTGGCTTCCCACCCGCAGACACGGCCAGTTGTGTCTGTAGGACTGCCCGACCAAGCCGGAGGTAACACTGGGATTCGAACCGGCGATCCCTGTGTCGGTAGGCAACGGAATAGAACGCCACGACACTCTGACGCCCCCATTTTTGCTAGTTTAAAGGTGGATTTGAACGCAAAGTAAGGTGCGTGGTTCAAAGGGGTTGTACTTACTCTCATAATAATCACTTGTGTGTTTTTGGGGTCAGATGGGGGAATTCTCAAAGACTGGATTGCGGCCACTGATGGCACCGTGAACTGCACATCACTTGTGACCGCTATCTGCCCCGTCTCAAGGTCCGATTACCGAAAGATGTTGCACGAATGATAATACAGCGCAAACACGCATGTAAAGTTTTACATCTGATTCCAATTACCCATGTGGCAAAGTATAAATGGGGGCCTTGCACCAAGAACTCAGTAGGCAGGCTCAGTGTCGTCCATGATGTCATCAAGTGTAGCAGGAATTGTCTGACATGGCAACGTGTATCTGTTAATGATTCTGGTTTCAGTTAAATCAAAAGGTGATATTCTCCTGTGAAATATCTGCTCATGAGCATGCCTGGCATGACGAGGCCCTCATCTGGCTGCAACCACTGCTGACCTGGTCACTGGAGGGTCTGGGGGTCAGGTACAACCAACTCTCTGAAGACGCTTCATCTGGCTGCAACCGCTGCTGCCCTGGTCACTGGAGGGTCTGGGGGTCAGGTACCACCAACTCTCTGAAGACACTTCATCTGGCTGCAACCGCTGCTGCCCTGGTCACTGGAGGGTCTGGGGGTCAGGTACAACCAACTCTCTGAAGACGCTTCATCTGGCTGCAACCGCTGCTGCCCTGGTCACTGGAGGGTCTGGGGGTCAGGTACCACCAACTCTCTGAAGACGCTTCATCTGGCTGCAATTGCTGCTGCCCTGGTCACTGGATGGTCTTGGGGTGAGGTACCACCAACTCTCTGAAGACGCTTCATCTGGCTGCAATTGCTGCTGCCCTGGTCACTGGAGGGTCTGGGGGTCAGGTACCACCAACTCTCTGAAGACACTTCATCTGGCTGCAACCGCTGCTGCCCTGGTCACTGGAGGGTCTGGGGGTCAGGTACCACCAACTCTCTGAAGATGCTTCATCTGGCTGCAACCACTGCTGCCCTGGTCACTGGAGGGTCTGGGGGTGAGGTACCACCAACTCTCTGAAGATGCTTCATCTGGCTGCAACCACTGCTGCCCTGGTCACTGGAGGGTCTGGGGGTGAGGTACCACCAACTCTCTGAAGACGCTTCATCTGGCTGCAACCACTGCTGCCCTGGTCACTGGAGGGTCTGGGGGTGAGGTACCACCAACTCTCTGAGGACGCTGTGACTGCGTGTGGCTATTAGCACTGGTGTGTTGCAATGAGGATCATTTGCATAGAAAGGGGCCCATTTTGTGCCAAATGTGTGCATGTCACCTCATGTAAATACGTGCGAATAGCGCGGGAGCACCGAGCCGCGGTTTGCGTGGCAGTGCAGTAGGGGAACAGTTCAGCCTCTGCAGGTGCTTTGAGAATCATACGGTTTCGTTTTGTCTTATCTGTGCAGCTTTAACGGCCGCAAAACCCGCACAATCCTGTTGTGAATTCGCCGGAGAGTGTCATCTCCCATTCCCTGTAAAAGCCAGATACAGGCGTCCAGGTGACGTGGCGGTCTATTCCGTTGCCTACCTACACGGGGCTCGCTGGTTCGAATCCCTGTGTTACCTCCAGCTTGGCCGTGCGTCCCTACAGACCCAATTGGCCGTGTCTGTGGGTGGGAAGCCGGATGTGGGTACGTGTCCTGGTCGCTGCACTAGTGCCTCCTCTGGTCGGTCGGGGCGCCTGTTCAGGGGGGAGGGGGAACTGGGGGGAATAGCGTGATCCTCCCACACGCTATGTCCCCCTGGTGAAACTCCTCACTGTCAGGTGAAAAGAAGCGGCTGGTGACTCCACATGTATGGGAGGAGGCATGTGGTAGTCTGCAGCCCTCCCTGGATCAGCAGAGGGGGTGGAGCAGAGAATTGGCCAGGTACAATTGGGGAGAAGAAAGGGGAAAAAATCTAAAGTAAGAAAAACCCAGGTGCGCTTCTGCACCCGCCTACGTAGGCCCATCTTACTGTCTTAATAATGCGCCCTTAAAATAACAGTAAAATACTGCGCCGGGGACTTAGACCAGGTTTTTGTTTGTCAGTCGTGCAGTTGCCTTCCGCTGCCTCAAGATAGCAAGGCAGCAGCTCCTGACCACACCTCACTTTAACACCAACACGCCCACGGGCAAGCAGATGGGTGCCAGTATATTTGCTATTTAAACGACGTGGACGCTGGGCGGGGAAATGACAACTGCGTCGGTCTGAAACCAGCAAGGACACTTGTGCTGCGCTTTACAGCAGGTGTACCACAGAGCCCTCAGTTTCTAACCTGTAAAGAATTTAATGGACTTTTCAAGATTACACACACCTAACTGCAACCTGCATGTAGATTTATGAGACTATAGATATATATACTCATATCATTCCTTTAAAATTAAAGGAATTATAAATATATATTTAGTATATATTATATTATTATTATAATATATAATTTTTATATATTTAATAATATATTAAATATATATAAATATAAATCTTTTATAATTCCACATACATAAAAGACACACACACACACACACACACACACACACACACACACACACACACACACACACACACACGGTGGGTCTGGGGGTGTAAACAGACTGTTTGGTTTTCTAGGTGACTGTGGGTGTCTATGATCCATGCACTCTGTCCCAACATCCGGGTTGGCCTCTGAGAAATCTTCTGGTCCTCCTAGCTTACCGATGGTAAGTGTGTGTGTGTGTGTGTGTGTGTGTGTGTGTGTGTGTGTGTGTGTGTGTGTGTGTGTGTGTGTGTGTGTGTGTGTGTGTGATTGTTTTTCCTACCTACAAGAGAATCAGAATCATGTTTATGGGCCATGTAGGTTTCCACTACATGGAATGTGACAGGTTTCGTGGGTCTCTCAGTGTACTTAGAATAGTGTAACATAGAATAACAACACTACAACACAACAACCTTCACATATATACACAACGACTGACTACACAGACGAAATAAGAGGTGATAAGGTGCAATGGTGTAGAGAATATATCAGAGATGCTGAAATACATTACATACATGTCTGAGGTACATGTACATGACAGAGTGTACCAGTAGACATACAATGTACAGTGCAATATATACAACATGTACAGTGCAGTATATACAACATGTACAGTACAGTATATACAACATGTACAATACAGTATATACAACATTTACAGTGCTGTATATACAACATGTACAGTACAGTATATACAACATGTACAGTACAGTATATACAGCATGTACAGTACAGTATATACAACATGGTTGGATTTATTTGAATGTTAAGTGTTCGTTTGAATGGCAGCCTACGGAAAGAAACTGTTTTTATATCTGGTTGTTTTGGGGCACAGTGCTCTGTAGCGCCTACCAGAGGGGAGGAGTTGGAACAGGTTGTGACCAGGGTGTGATGGGTCTGCAGTGATGCTGCCTGTCTGTTTCCTGAGTCTGGAGGTGTATAAGTCCTGAATGGAGGGCAGGTTGGCACCAATGATTTTCTCTGCAGACGTAACTGTCTGTTGTAGTCTGTCCCTGTCCTATTTGGTGGCCGAACCAAACCAGACAGTGATGGATGTGCTGAGGACAGACTGGATTACTGCAGTGTAGAACTGAATCAGCAGTTCCTGAGACAGGTTGAATTTCTTGAGCTGGTGGAGAAAGTACATCCTCTGCTGGGCCTTTTTGACGATTGTGTCTATGTTGGATGCCCACCTTAGGTCCTGGGAGATTGTGGAACCCAGAAATCAGTAGGTTTTCACCATACACACCATACTGTTGGGTATGGTGAGGGGGGGCAGTGTTGGGGGGGGGCTCTTCCTGAAGTCCACTGTCATCTCCACTGTTTGGAGTGTGTTCAGCTCCAGGTTGTTATGGCTGAAACAGAGGGCCAGCTGATCAACCTCCTGTCTCTATGCAGACTCGGCACCATCCTGGATAAGGCCAGTGATGGTTGTGTCGTCTGCAAACTTCAGGAGTTTAACAGACAGGTCACCTGAGGTGCAGTCAGTTGTGTATAGGGGAGAGCACACATGCCTGGGGGATGCCAGTACTGATTGTCCGGGTGCTGGATGTCATTTTCCCCAGACTCGTCAGCTGCCTCCTGTCTGTCAGGAAGTTTTTAATCCCCTGGCAGATGGGGGCTGGTACAGTGAGCTGGATGAGTTTGGAGTGGAGGATATCTGGGATGACAGTGTTGAACACTGAGTTGAAGTCCACAAATATGACCCTTGTGTGTGTCCCTGGGGAGTCGAGGTGTTGGAAGATGTAGTTCAATCCCATGTTGACTGATTTATCCACTGACCCGTTTGCTCGGTAGGCAAACTGCAGGGGGTTGTGCAGTGGGCCTGTGATTTCCTTCAGGTGGGCCAACACCAGTCTCTTGAAGGATTTCATGACCACAGACATTAGGGCAACGAGCCTGTAGTCATTTAATTCAATTCAGTCAATTAAATTAAATTAAATTCAATTCAATTCAATGTATTGTCATTAAAAACAATGTGCAGGCACATGTTAAAAATGAAATGAGGGCTGCGGCTTCACCAAACAATGCAAGCCAGACACAGACAAACACACCAAACACAGTATAAGATATAAACACATGAAGACCAAAAGCTAAAAATAAGTTAAAAAAGAGGAAGAGTACAAAATATTTAAAAATATCTACAGACATTCAGTGGGTAGCCAGGTTCAGGTGGGCAACAGCTTGTGGAAAGAAGCTGTTTTTGAGCCTGGTAGTGCGGGCTCTGAAGTTCTCGTAGCGCCTCCCAGAGCGCAGGGGGGAGAACAGTCCATGGTTGGGGTGGGTGGGATCTCTGCTGATGCTGAGACCCCTTCGAAGGCAGCGTTTGTGATAAATGTCTTTTATGGCTGGGAGCTGGGTACCGGTGATCTGCTGGGCCTTCTTGACGACCTGTTGCAGAGCTTTCTGGTCTACTGAGGTGCAGTTGCTGTACCAGACTGAGATGCAGCTGGTCAGGATGCTCTCTACGCTGCAGTGGTAGAAGTTGGTGAGAATTTTGGGGGATAGACAGGCGCTCCTCAGCAAACGCAGGCATTGTTGGGCCTTTTTCACAAGGGCCTGGGTGTTTGATGTCCAGGAGATGTCTGACTGATGTGGACTCCAAGGAATTTAAAGGTGGAAACACACTCCACTTCCACCCCATTGATGTGTATGTGGGAATGGCTGCAGCCTCTAGACCTCCTGAAGTCCACAATCAGCTCCTTCATCTTCTGCACATTAAGGACAAGATTGTCGGTAGTACACCATGATGTGAGGTGCTGAATCTCGTCCCTGTAGGCCATCTCGTCATTGTTGGTGATACGGCCAATGACTGTGGTGTCATCTGCAAACTTAACTATAACATTTGAAGAGTGAGTTGCAGTTGTGGGTAAAGAGGGAGAAAAGGAGGGGGCTCAGAACACAGCCTTGAGGGGCACCTGTGCTGAGGGTCAGGGTGGAGGAGGTGTGGTCACCTAACCTAACAGACTGAGGTCTGTTGGTCAGGAGTCCAGGGTCCAGTTACAGAGGGAGGGGTTGAAGCCAAGGGAGAGGAATTTGGTGGTTAGTTTGGCAGGGATGATAGTTTTGAAGGCAGAGCTATAATCTATAAACAGCATCCAGATGTATGTGTTGTTAAGTTCAAGGTGGGTCAGAGCAAAATGCAGGGCAGTGATAATGGCATCCTCAGTAGACCTTTTGGGACAGCAGGTGAACTGATGTGGGTTGAATGTGGAGGGAATGATGTTTTTGATGTGAGCCAGAACCAGTCTTTCAAAGCACTTCATGGCAATGGGGGTGAGTGCTATGGGTCAGTAGTCATTCAGACATGTGGATGTTGGTTTCTTGGAGACAGGAATGATAGAGGTGATCTTAAAGCATGCCGGGACTATGGATTGGGACAGTGAGAGGTTAAATATAGTTGTGAAGACCTCAGCCAGCTGGTCTTGATCCCTCTGCTCTTTCTAATTTTAGGTCAATTTCTAAGCTGCCTTTTCTTTCAAAAGTCTTAGAGAAAGCAGTTTATGTACAATTAAAAATGCACCTAGAAATTAATGGCATTTGTGAAAAGTTCAAATCTGGTTTTAAATCACGTCACAGCACTGAAACAGCCCTTTTAAGAGTTTTTAATGATCTTCTTTTAACTGTGGACTCTGGGAACTCTGCTGTTCTGGTGCTTTTGGACCTGACTGCTGCCTTTGACACGGTTGACCATAATATTATTTTATCACGTCTTGAGCTATGTGTAGGCATTAAAGGTACTGCCCTAGAATGGTTCAAGTCTTACCTGTCAAATAGAAGCTTTTCTGGCCATATAGACCAATTCTCTTCAGCTGCGGCCCCACTTAACTGTGGGGTCCCCCAAGGCTCCATTTTGGGCCCCATTCTCTTCTCATTGTATATGCTGCCCTTGGGGTCCATTTAAAAAAAAAACATAATATGTTTTTTCATTGTTTTGCTGATGATTTGCAAATCTATCTGCCTATAAAAACAAACAGCAGAGACTCTATACAGGCTTTGCTGAGTTGTTTAAAGGATGTCAAAACATGGATGGAGTTAAATTTCCTGAAATTAAATCAAAATAAGACTGAAATTATTGTATATGGACAGCCTGATCTGCTGGATGGTTATGATAGTGCTCTTGGCCCTTTAGCTTCCTACAGTCACTCTTCTGTTAGGAATCTTGGGGTGATTTTTGACAGCTCTTTTAACTTTGACAAACAAATAAGCTCAGTAGTCAAAACAAGTTTTTTTCAATTATGACTTCTGGGAAAAGAAAAGGCCTATCTCCCTCCAAATGATCTTGAAAGGGTAATTCATGCGTTTATTACCTCTTGTCTAGATTATTGTAACTCTGTATGTTGGCATAGCTCAGTCATCGGTTCATCGCCTGCAGCTTGTACAAAATGCAGCTGCTCGCCTGCTGACAGGAAAGAAGCGACGTGATCACGTAATGCCTGTACTGGCCTCCCTTCATTGGCTTCCTGTCTGTTTTAGGATCCAGTTTAAGATTTTATTACTTGTTTTCAAGTCGTTAAATGGGCTGGCACCATCTTATTTATCTGAGCTAATATATTATCATACACCAGTCAGAGCACTCAGGTCAGCAAACCAGATGCTCTTACATGTTCCGAGATCCAGGCTTAAGAATAGGGGTGACAGAGCCTTTGCAGTTGCTGCCCCTGATCTCTGGAACAACTTACCAATACACATAAGATCTGCTCAGACCCTAGAGACTTTTAAATCTTGGTTAAAGACCTACCTCTTCTCACTGGCATTCAATTCAAGTTGAGCTAGACACCGTGATTTTATTGTTTGCATTTTAATTCCTTTATTTTACTATGTCTTTTTTACATGTATTTTTATATTCATATGTGTTACTTATTTTATATTGTATTTTAAGCTTGTGCAGCACTTTGGTTCAACTGTGGTTGTTTTTAATGTGCTATATAAATAAACTTGACTTGACAAAGTAATGGGGAGTGTAGAAGAGAGGTGAAGAAGAGAGTGCAGGCAGGGTGGAGTGGGTGGAGAAGAGAGTGCAGGCAGGGTGGAGTGGGTGGAGAAGAGAGTGCAGGCAGGGTGGAATGGGTGGAGAAGAGTGTCAGGAGTGATGTGTGACAGAAGGGTACCAGTAAGAGTTAAAAGGGAAGGTTTACAAGATGGTAGTGAGACCAGCTATGTTATATGGTTTGGAGACAGTGGCACTGATGAAAAGACAAGAGGCGGAGCTGGAGGTGGCAGAGTTGAAGATGATAAGATTTTCATTGGGAGTGATGAAGAAGGACAGGGTTAGGAACGAGTATATTAGAGGGCCAGCTCAGGTTGGACAGTTTGGAGACAAAGCAAGAGAGACAAGATAGAGATGGTTTGGACATGTGTGGAGGAGAGATGCTGGGTATATTGGGAGAAGGACGCTGAATATGGAGCTGCCAGGGGAGAGGAAAAGAGGAAGGCCAAAGAGGAGGTTTATGGATGTGGTGAGGGAGGACATGCAAGTGGCTCGTGTGACAGAGGACGATACAGAGGACAGGAAGAGATGGAAACAAATGATCCGCTGTGGCGCCCCCTAACGGGTGCAGCCGAAAGTAATAGTAGTAGTAGTAGTTGATTTATCCCTTCAGTTCTTTTCTGATTTTCTCACTTCTCTTTTGAATCAATCTGTGGTCACCATTCTCTGGCTATACAGGTTGTAGGTGTTCTTACTGGAGGAAGGGTTTTTCATTCATTGGTTAAAGTCGCATGTCTGCCTGTTTGTGTATGATAACTGCATGTTTCAAACTGGAGATTCCCATGTTCGTAGGCAACAAAATAGACCGCTACGCTACCTGGATGCCCGATAATTCATTTGTTTAACCATTGTTTTAATGACAATACTTTCCAACTTCAGACACAGTAAAAGTGGGCCTTTAAATTGAGATTAGATTACAATGCATACAGCAAGAAGACTTAAATTCAGGTGTAAATGCAAAGGGAATGATTGGATCATTTATTAGCTAGGCAACAAAACTAGATACAGAGCACATGAGAATATCAGGTGTAAATTACATCTTAATCTTTTCTGTGTGTGTGTGTTGTGTGTGTGTGTCAGGGGGTCTAGTCTGGACTCGGTCAGGATTCTTTGTTTCAGGGACAGAACTCTACAGGGAAGTCGCTCGGTGCAGCACAGCATCACCTTCCAGATCAAACTACCAGAACTCCCCCTCAACTCAGGTAACCGCACACCCTGTGTGTGTGTGTGTGTGTGTGCGTGCGTGCGTGCGTGCGTGTGCGTGCGTGCATGCGTGCAAACCATCCATGGCGCAGTTGTGAATGCCTACAGCAGGCTGGATCTATCAGTCAGCTCCACCAAGACTGAGGTGTTCTGCCAATTGGGGTCCAGCCCCCGACCCACTATGCCTGTCTTCAGAACACCAACCACTCTCAGTTGCTCCCATCTTTCAAATACCTGGGTAGCATCCTTTCTGAGGGCTCCAACACTGATAATGAAACGCATTATAGAATCAAACAAGCCTCTATAATCTACGGCAAGCTCTGACATAAGGTCTTCCAAAACAAACAGCTCCACCTGCACACCAAAATTGCCATTTACACATCCGTCTGCATCACAACTCTCCTATACAGCTGTGAAGCCTGGGTCACATGCAGCCGCCACCTAATGTAGCTGGAGCTGTTCCACGTAAGGTGTCTGCAGCGAATCGTGGGGATCACGTGGTGTGACCATGTTCCTGATGCTGAGATTCTTGCTAGGACAAACTGCAAAAGCATAGAAGCCACAGTCACTGAACAACTGCGCTGACTTGGGGATGTCACCAAGATGCCTCAAGAACGCCTGCCATGTCAAGTACTGTATGGATAGCTTCATCTGGGCCTCCAGTCTGCAGGTGGTCAGAAGAAGCGATACAAAGACCAGCTAAAAACATTGCTGAAGAAGTGTTGTATCGACCCCTTGACTGGAGCAAGCTGCCATCAGCCGTCTCAAATGGGTAATTCTGCTTCCTCGATGGCTCAGTTGAATTGTGGTGTCCCTCGAGGCTCAGTTATTGGCCCCTTTCTGTTTATATATATATCTATATATATATATATATATATAGATATATAGATAGATAGATAGATAGATAGATAGATATCGATATAGTGGGGGGGGGTTTACAAAACCATCAATTGTGTTGATAGAAGTGCTCAACTAATGGAGAGTGGAATATCAATACAGATATTCCGCTCCACACAACAAAGAACCTTTCTTCGTTGAATCACTTTAGCAGCTGATGAGTGCGAGACGCACGAAACAGGCTTGTACTGCTATGTATTAAAAGTTTTTTTTCCTGCATCTGTATTGATATATATGTGTGTGTAAATATATATATATATTTATATGTCTTGGCCAGGTCATTCAAAATCATGATGTGTTTTAGCATTTTTATGCTGACGACACTCAGTTATACATGCCACTAAAACCCGCAGATCCTAGCGCTCTAGCAAATCTCACAACTTGCTTCTCTGACATGAAATCGTAGATGTCTGAAAATGTTCTTGAATTAATGACGATAAGTCTGAGGTCATTCTTTTCGGTCCCCCAAATTCCATCGGCCCTTTTGTTACTAATCCTGGTGGTTTTTCAGGTAGTCTTAAGCAAGCTGCTAGGAATCTTGGGATAATATTCGATGCGAACCTCAGTTTTGATAATAAAATCAAACATGTTGTTCAATCATACTTTTTTTCTGCTCAAGCTAATCTCCAAAATCAGGACATTTTCATCAATTACCAATCTGCAAAAAGTTGTACATGCTTTTAACTATTCTCCGCTTGACTACTGTAATGCACTTTATTCTGGTATCAGCAAGAGCTCCCTCCACCGTCTGCAGTTGGCACAAAATGCTGCTGCTCGGCTCATTACCGGGACAAAGAGGCATGACCACATCCCTCCTGTGCTTGCCTCCCCACACTGGCTCCCTGTTATAGTTCGAATTGATTTTAAAATTTTATTGCTCAATTTTAACACCTTAAATGGTCTTATTCCTACATACATGTGTGATTTGTTGACCTGGTATACGCCCCCTCGACCATTAAGATCTGCAGCTGTAGTCCTGCTGGTTATTCCCAGGTCTCGAGTTGTCGCAGAGGGTGATCGGGCCTTTGCTGTTAAGAGTCCCCACACTATAGAATTCTCTTTCTGCTGAACTAAGACGAACCAAGTGTCTAGCTTCTTTTAAAGCTCATCTTAAAACTTTTCTTTTTATGAAAGCTTTTACAAATGTTTATTTGTTTTTATTTATTCATACTTTGTTATTTTTTATTTTTACTCTTACTTGTTTGGTCTTATACTTATTTTTGGTTTTATTTCTTTGTAAAGCACTTTGTAACATTGTTTTAAAAGTGCTATATGAATAAAGTTATGATGGGATTGTGCTGTATTGTGATTATGCAAATAAAGTTATGATGGGATTGTGCTGTATTGTGATTATGTCAATAAAGTTATGATGGGATTGTGCTGTATTGTGATTATGTAAATAAAGTTATGATGGGATTGTGCTGTATTGTGATTATGCAAATAAAGTTATGATGGGATTGTGCTGTATTGTGATTATGTCAATAAAGTTATGATGGGATTGTGCTGTATTGTGATTATGTAAATAAAGTTATGATGGGATTGTAGTGTATTGTGATTATGTCAATAAAGTTATGATGGGATTGTGCTGTATTGTGATTATGTAAATAAAGTAATGATGGGATTGTGCTGTAGTATTGTGATTATGCCTGAGGGTTCTGTGGTACGTCTGTCTGGACTCGTCTGCTAGCATGTGTGCATGCCCCTCTGTGTGGCTACACATGTCTCTATGTTACATGCACATTAATGTCCACATTGTGTGTGCGTGTGTGGGGGGGGGGGCTGGGGGGGCCTGTCTAGGGTGTCTCCCTGACCTTTGCCCAATGCCTGCTGGGATAGACCCCAATCTCCCCTGACTCTAAACTGAATTCAGGGTAAAGAGAATAAATGAAAGAATGATGTTTTGCGCTTATTTTAATTTTTGGAATTTGTCTTTTTTGTTGCAGCTTGTCCTAAAAGTGTTGGATGGGAGAAAAACCCTAAGGGAGCCATGGGGCCCAGGATGGTCAACCTGAGTGAATGCATGGACCCTAAAAGGTAATCCAGAAGCTGAAAACCTCAAACATACTTAAAAGAAGTTTCTCCTTTATTGAAGTACCAAAACTTGTAGTTCTCAGGTAGGTAAGAATTACGCTGTGAGACATTTTTGTGCAAGAAAAAATGGGAACTAATTATGACTAAGAGGTATTTTTGTACACAGAGGGTCTCAGTATTCATATCGTGTACATAACTTATTGTAAAATACAGCATTCATACTTTGCATGTATTGTTGTTGTTGCCCATTATTATTAATGTACAAGAATCATTGTTGTTTACGGAGCCAGACACTACTACTACTACTACTACTACTACTCTGGACAGGTCGCCAGTCTATCACAGAGCCAACAAGTTCACACCTAGGGATGATTTAGTACGGCTGATTCACCTGACCTACATGTCTTTGGGCTGTGGGAGGAAACCGGAGCACCCGGAGGAAACCCACGTGGACATGGGGAGAACATGCAAACTCCACACAGAGGATGACCCCCCCCCCCCCAAGGTTGGACAACCACGGGGTTTGAACCCAGGACCTTTTTGCTGTGAGGCGACAGCGCTAACCACTGTGCCACCATGCCCAAATTGGAGAAATAAAGTTTGTAAATGAACTAAGTCAAAGGTGATGCATCTGGACATCCCAGGAAAAGTAGAAGTGTTTGCTTTCATACAGCAGGAGGGGGTAGTGCGCCTCGCGTGTTCAATCTGCCATAAAACTCTTCCAAGCAGAAGACATTGGAATGGTTTGTGTCTGCTGCACCAGAGAGCTGAACAATTCAGAAGCTTTGCCAGTCTGGACACCACCTACCTCTTGGATACCACCTGTCTGTTGAATACCACTTACTTTTTGAACATCCCTACCTGTTGGACAGCAACTTCCTGTTGGACATCACCACCTGTTGAACATCCCTACCTGTTGGACAGCATCTGTCTGTTGGACACCTCTAATCTGTAGAACACCATTTATCTGTTGAACATCCCTACCTGTTAGACAGCAACTTCCTGTTGGACATCACCACCTGTTGAGCAACCCTACCTGTTGGACAGCAACTTCCTGTTGGACATCACCACCTGTTGCGCATCCCTACCTGTTGGACAGCAACTTCCTGTTGGACATCACCACCTGTTGAGCATCCCTACCTGTTGGACAGCATCTTTCTGTTGAACAACATCTGTCTGTTCGACAGCACTATCCAGTTGATTAGAAAGAAAAATTAATTGACATATTTCATCAGCAGAGAAAATGAAGCAAAACAAAAACCATCCATTATTCTGCTAAAGACTTACCTGTCAACCGTGGCCAGATGTTGCAAGGTGACTCAACTTTGATCTAACGTACAATCTATGGCTTCAGTTAGCAGTGGAATAATAATGGTTGCAGCATAAACTATCTCTACACTGAGGCAACAGAATGTTCATTAATTCCCGTCTCACACCAAATGACTTTTCATGCGGTTTCACTGGCACGGACAAATTTACAATGTCGGAATAAAATCATTACAGTTGCGCACCTCTATCATCCTGATTGTTTGGTGTAAGGTAAAACTCAGCCCACGCTGTCTTAAGTCAGTCTTTTTTTCATGTTGAAGTTCCGGTAAAATTATCTCATCATCTCATTTCATCAGCCGCTTCTCCAGGATCGGGTCACGATGGTAGCAAGCTAGTAGGGCACTCCAGACGTCCCTCTCCCTAGCAACACCCCCCAGCTCCTCCTGGGGGATCCCAAGACATTACCAGGCCAGACTGAACATGTAGTCCCTCCAGTGAGTTCTGGGTCTACCCCGGGGTCTCATCCCAGTTGGCCGTGCCCGGAAAACCTCCAAAGGAAGGTGCCCAGGAGGCCTCCTGATCAGATGCCCGAACCACCTCAACTGGCTCCTTTCGATGTGAGGGAGCAGCGGCTCTACTCCAAACTCCCTCCGGATGTCTGAGCTCCTCACTCTATCTCTAAGGCTGAGCCCAGACACCCTACAAAGGACACTCATTTCAACCGCTTGTATCCGTGATCTCACCCTTTCGGTCACTACCCAAAGCTCATGACCATAGGTGAGGGTTGGAACGAAGATTTACCGGTAAATTAAGAGCTTTGTCTTCCGGCTCAGCTCCCTCTTCACCACAACGGTCCGGTACAATGTCCACATTACTGTTGATGCTGCACCAATCCACCTGTCAATCTCCCGCTCCATCCTACCCTCACTCGTGAACAAGACCCTGAGATACTTGAACTCCTTCACTTGAGGCAACAACTCATCCCCAACTCTGAGGGAGCAATCCACCATTTTCCAGTAGAGAACCATGGCCTCAGACTTGGAGGTGCTGACTCTCATCCCGGCCATTTCACACTCAGCTGCAAACCGCCCCAGTGTGCGCTTGAGGTCGCGTTCTGATGAAGCCAACAAAACCACATCATCTGCGAAGAGCAGAGATGTTCTGAGGTTCCCAAAATGGACACACTGCTCACCTTGGCTGCGCCTTGAGATCCTGTCCATGAATATCACAAACAGAATTGCAGACAAGGGACAACCTTTGCGGAGTCCGAAGGAGTTAGAACCCACCTCCGATACTCCTGGCCTTACTCCTCTTCCACCTGGTCTCTTGCACACACAGTATACCTGCCTTTCTTTCCATCATATCAGTCAGCTCGTTCCCTTTACCAGTCATAGTGCCAACATTCAAAGTTCCGACTCTCACCTCCACCCTCCTACCCTTCCTCCGCTCCCACTGCCTCTGGACATGCTTTCCCCCTCTCCTTCTCCTTTGCCCAACAGTAGCATAGTTTCCACCGGCACCCTGCTGGCCAACAGTGCCGGTGGCGTTCGTTTGTAACCCAGGTCTCGACCAATCCGGTATGGAAATCCGATTTATGATCCGCATATTTGATTTGGCAAAGATTTTATGCGGGATGCCCTTCCTGACACAACCCTCCCCATTTATCCGGGCTTGGGACCTGCACTAAGAATGCACTGGCTTGTGCATCCTCAGTGGCTGACTTTAACACTCATCCTTTCATTAATTTGTCTCATTTCATTTTTTACAACAGACTTCATTTGTGCTTTTACTCTGCTGTAAATCACTTTGTTATATTTGCTTTAAAAGGTCTTTTATTATTTTCATATTTTTAGTATAATTATTATTTCTATAATACCATTTGAGTATAGAGGGATTCATTGGAGTGTGTGGTTTGCCCCCAGGCTGGCGGAGTCCTCGGTGGACCTGAACCTGAAGCTGATGAGGTGGAGGCTGGTCCCATCTCTGGACCTGGACAAGGTGGTCAACACCAAATGCCTTCTGCTGGGTGCCGGCACGCTGGGCTGCAACGTGGCCCGGACTCTGATGGTAGGAGAGGACAGACCTATTAGCTGTATAGAATATCACCGCTGACCGTCAGATAGCATTAGAGTCATTAGCAGGGTGGAGACAGCCTCTTTAATCAAATTTAACAAAGGGCTGTAATTACAGGTAGAGCCATGTTTGCTTGACAGTATATGTATTCTAGTTTCACAGGAAAAATAATTACAGATGAGTATTTGACTATAAATAAACCTTAATCCTGCAGGCTTGCTTTGCTATCACAGCCGTATACTACACAAGCAAAGTCGCTGACATACGTACAAAGAATTAAAAGTCAGTAAATCCATTCTTTACTGTATTCCTTTCACAAATACATAATACGGTAATGGACACCGGTGGTTCTGTAGCTAGCAGGCACAAGTCATTTTCTCATTAAAATAAAACTGCAGAATTTATTAAGCAACAACAAGTTCAATCTGAAACAGACATCTCACATTAAAAACTCTATTAAAGGTAAATTCCGCTATTGATGCACACAGCGGCTGCTCGCTGCACTTCACTTGGCTTTCATGAAATCCTGTATCTGCTTTGTCTGGTCTCCTGTTCTGCAGGGCTGGGGGGTGAGACACATCACGTTTGTAGACAATGCGAAGATTTCCTACTCAAATCCAGTACGACAGCCTCTGTACGAGTTTGAGGACTGTCTGGCAGGAGGCAAGTCCAAAGCAATGGCAGCCGTCGACCGACTCACCAAAATCTTTCCTGGTGTGGTAAGTAGGATCTGTCTGTCTAGCCATCTGTCTGTCCGTCTCATATTGCATACATGATAATGCAATGTGCTTTACAAGAGAACAGCTTAAATGTATACATACACAATGAAACATTAATGGCTTATCAAAGAAAGGTAAATCAGTTCATCTGGACACAACGTTTATTGACAGATACGTTTCATCATCATCTAAGTGACCTCTTCAGTCTAAACTGACTGCAGGTGTCTACTACTACTACCTTCGGCTGCTCCCGTTAGGGTTCGCCACAGCGGATCATCCGTTTCAATCTCTTCCTGTCTCCTGCATCTTCCTCTGTCACACCAGCCACCTGCATGTCTTCCCTCACCACATCCATAAACCTCCTCTTTTCCTCTTCCCTGGCAGCTCCATATTCAGCATCCTTCTCCCAATATACCCAGCATCTCTCCTCCACACATGTCCAAGCCGTCTCAATCTTGCCTCTCATGCTTTCCCTCCAAACCGTCCAAGCTGAGCGGTCCCTCTAATATAATCGTTCCTAATCCTGTCCTTCTTCATTATTCCCAGTGAAAATCTTAGCATCTTCGACTCTGCCACCTCCAGCTCCGCCTCCTGTCTTTTCATCAGTGCCACTGTCTCCAAACCATACAACATAGCTGGTCTCACAACCATCCTGTAAACCTTCCCTTTAACTCTTGCTGGTACCCTTCTGTCGCAAATCACTCCTGACACTCTTCTCCACCCACCCCACCCTGCCTGCACTCTCTTCTTCACCTCTCTACTGCACTCCCCGTTAATTTGGACAGTTGACCCCAAGTATTTAAAGTCATATGTCTTCGTCACCTCCACTCCTTGCATCCTGACCATTCCACTGTCCTCCCTCTCATTCATCCATAGGTGTTCCATCTTGCTCCTACTGACTTTCATTCCTCTTCTCTCCAGTGCATACCTCCACCTCTCCAGGCTCTCCTCCACCTGCACCCTACTCTCGCTACTGATCACAATGTCATCCGCGAACATCATCGTCCATGGAGACTCCTGCCTGATCTTGTCCATCAACCTGTCCATCACCATTGCAAACAAGAAAGGGCTCAGAGCTGATCCTTGATGTAATCCCACCTCCACCTTGAACCCATCTGTCATTCCAACCACACACCTCACCACTGTCACACTTGCCTCATACATATCCTGCACCACTCCTACATACTTCTCTGCAACTCCTGACTTCCTCATACAATACCACACCTCCTCTCTCAGCACCTGTCGTATGCTTTCTCTAAATCTACAGACACAATGCAACTCTTTCTGGCCTTCTCTATACTTCTCAATCAAAATTCTCAGAGCAAACATCACATCTGTGGTGCTCTTTCATGGCATGAAGCCATACTGCTGCTGCTGATCATCACCTCTCCTCTTAACCTAGCTTCTATTACTCTTTCCCATATCTTCATGCTGTGGCTGATCAACGTTATACCGCTGTAGTTGCTACAGTTGTGCACATCGCCCTTGTTCTTGAAAATCGGTACCAGTATGCTTCTTCTCCACTCCTCAGGCATCCTCTCACTTTCCAAGATTGTGTTAAACAATCTAGTTTAAAAAGTCCACTGCCATCTCCTAAACATCTCCATGCCTCCACAGGTATGTCATCAGGACTGTCAAACTGACTGCAGGTATCCCACCCTTATAAACAATACAGCGACTGCAGGTATCCCACCCGTATAAACAATACAGTAAATACAGTTGCATAACGACTGAAACCAACGACCAATTTCATGTGCAAATATGCAGATGCAAACATGCAACTGCCACCATCTTACAATGCTGTAATTGCAACATTCCCTAATCCTCTGTGAATAGTACAGATGGCCATTGAAACGCTAGTTAATGGTCACGCCCATATTTGCATATGAAACTGGTCGTTGGTTTTGGTCATTCTGTGTCTGTCGCCATCTTAGGGCCCAGACACACCAAACCAACTAACAGTGATGAAGGCCGACTGTTGCGTCACCTCACGTCACCTGCCCTCTGGGCCAAAAAGTAGCATTTGAACACACCGCAAAGACTACAGCCAACGGCCAACTAGCATGTGCGGTCTGCACTGATTTGCTAAGCTGAACAGCCAATCAGAGTGACCTCTCTCACCGACGGGCTCTGCTGATTCAGCATGCTGAGTTGGCCGAAAAGCTGCCGACAGGGGTCCGACTAGTGCTGACGGTGCGGGACACACCGCAAAAACTAGGGTCACAGACGCTCACCGACGGCCAACCATCGGCCTGGTGTGTCAGGGCCCTTACAATGCTGTGATTGTAATGTTGCCAAATCCTCTGTGAATAGTACAGATGGCCTTTGAAGCTCTAGTTAATGTCACACCCAGTTTTGCATATGGAACTGGGCATTGGTTTCAGTCCCTATGCAACTGTATTGTACTGTATTGTCAAGGCTCAGCGTTTTCGGTTTTTATTTTTCAAAGGTATCCAGCATGCCTAATTTCGCCCCAAGAGGACACTTACATAACCTCACACGAACAGGAACAACTTTTGGATCCGTGGAAACATAAAATCCGTGTGAAAAATCTGGGTATTTTTCTGTGAAAATCGGTAAAAACCGAAAACACTGAGCTTTGTGTATGGTTTATAAGGGTGGGGTACCTGCAGTCACTGTATTGTTTATAAGGGTGGGGACACCTGCAGTCACTGTATTGGTTATAAGGGTGGGGACACCTGCAGTCACTGTATTGTTTATAAGGGTGGGGTACCTGCAGTCACTGTATTGGTTATAAGGGTGGGGACACCTGCAGTCACTGTATTGTTTATAAGGGTGGGGTACCTGCAGTCACTGTATTGTTTATAAGGGTGGGGACACCTGCAGTCACTGTATTGTTTATAAGGGTGGGGACACCTGCAGTCACTGTATTATTTATAAGGGTGGGGACACCTGCAGTCACTGTATTGTTTATAAGGGTGGGGACACCTGCAGTCACTGTATTGTTTATAAGGGTGGGACACCTGCAGTCACTATTGTTTATAAGGGTGGGGTACCTGCAGTCACTGTATTGTTTATAAGGGTGGGGTACCTGCAATCAGGTGAGACTGAAGAGGTCACTTAGATGATGATAAAATGTTTCTGTCAATAAACGTTGTGTCCAGATGAACTGATTCAACCTTCTTTGATTTACTTACCTGGATTATTGAGCATGCATCAAGACATACATGGCTTATAGAATATAGTGTATGATAAAATAGATGATACAGTGCTGTGAGAGAGTATTTGCCCCCTCCCTGATTTCCTCTATTTTTGCATATTTGTCACACTAGATGGTTTCAGATCTTCATGCAAAATGTAATGTAAGACAAAGAGAACCTGAGTAAACACAAAATACAGTTTTTAAATGATGATTTCATTCATTGAAGGAAAAAAGTTATCCAACACCCATATCACCCATGTCAAAAAGTAATTGCCCCCCTGAACTTAATAACTGGTTGTTATGGAGCCCGGGAGGTGACATGGATGTCATTTTTTAAGAAAATCACACATGCGACTTACTAACTCGCCCGCGTGCTTTATTGAAGCACCCACATGCTTTAGTATGTCGTAAGCGTGTTTCAAGTAAGTCACACATACACTTTACTAAAGCGCACATGTGTTTTAGTAAGTCACACACGTGATTTAAAGTGAAGAACTAGTGGAGGACGAAGAAGGCCCTTGAGATCCAGCACCTTACAGATGCTGGGGATACAAGAGGCTTCTTCGATGCGATGTCTGACATTGTTGTGTAAGATATCAGATTGTTGTGAAGCGTCTAGCGTGTTGGTGTGGTGTTGTGTGTCTGTCACGTGTCACTCTCAGCCTTCACCACTGGCTAGCAGAAATGCCAACAGGAGAGCCGAGCACGTAAGTCTCTCCCTGCCAGTACACAGCCTCTCTAACAGCAAGCCCTATGTAGCGCCTCCTCGTGGCGAAACACGGTAACTGGGTACACCTTGGACTCTAGCTGAACTACAAGGGACTCGGAGGAGGTCTGGCCCCTAGATGTGTGGTACGCAGGCCCACCGGTGTGTGGATATTCCCTGATGCCCACGAACCACCCCCAGTTATGGGTTAAATTCTGCCTAGTGGATACCTCGGGAGAGGAATAGGCTACGGGAGTAAACCCCTACACAACATCGTCTACAGTGTTGTTGTTTTGTGTTTTTCTTGCCCGTTTGTGTGTGTTTAAGTGGGAGAGTCCTGCTGGCGTCGTGTGTGGCTGCTGCTTCTCCCTCTCGTACCCCCCCTTCCCATCCACCCCTGTATGTCTGTGTTGTCTTTATCTGTTGTCTTGTTTCACCCTGTTTATTGTAAAGTCACTTTGAGTGTTAGAAAAGTGCTATATAAGTTTGATTTATTATTATTAGTATTACTAAAGCAATATATGGTCCCAGCCACTGCCGTCTAGCCCCCCTTTGCTCCAAAGACAGTTACACACTGCTAACAGACGAGTCAATCAAAGAGAGCTGGAAAGCGCACTACCAGGACCTTTTAAACTGGGACTCTAGCCCTGAGATGGATGCCCTTCAACAACCCAAAGAGGAGGGCATGGCAGCACCACTTAGTCTAAGAGAAGTCCAGGATGCCATCAGGAAGATGAAAATCAACAAGGCTGCTGGTCCTGATGGAATACCAGTAGAAGTATTGAGGGCAGGTGGACCTACGCTCCTCAGACATATCCATGCCCTGCTACTTCAAATATGGGAAAAAGAGGACATCCCTGTGCAACTTAGGGATGCACTCATTGTCTCCATCTTTAAGAAAGGGGACAAAGCTGAGTGCGGAAACTACCGTGGCATTTCCCTGCTTTCCACCACAGGGACAGCCCTGGCTAGGGTCTTGACCAACAGAATCCTCCCAATATCAGAGGAAATTCTGCCAGAATCCCAGAGCAGTTTTTGTCCTAAAAGAGACACCAAGGACATGACTTTTACTGCTCGCCAACTCCAAGAAAAAGCTCAGAAACAGAATCAACCATTGTACATGGCCTTTATAGACTTAACCAAAGCATTTGAATCCATAAGCCGCCAAGCACTCTGGCTAGTTCTGTCAAAAATAGGCTACCCTGACAAATATATCAGACTATTATAAGACTACTACATGATAATATGTCAGCTAGAGTACTCCGCAGTTATGGAGACGAGGCAGAGTCCTTCAAGGTCCACACAGGAGTTAAACAAGGCTGTGTCATTGCCCCAACCCTGTTCTCTCTCTTAATTGCCACCATCCTGCGTCTCATGGGCCCCAATCTGCCTCAGGGAGTCAAATCACATATAGGACTGATGGGAATCTTCTTAATATTAACAGATTCAGGGCTAAAAGTAAAACCACTACTACATCCACCGTAGAGCTGTAGTTCACCGATGACAATGCCTTAGTGTTTCTTGTAGAAGAGGAACTACAGAGCATACTGGATGCCTTTGCAAAGGTATACAAGCAGCTCAGCCTGGCCATTAACATAAAAAAGACCCATATCCTCTACCAACCCATACCCAACAGAAATATGCCTGCTCTGCCCCATCCATCTCTGTAGACAACACCAGACTCAAAAATATGGAACAGTTCCAACAGTTCCCATATCTTGACAGCCTTCTCTCCTCCAAAGCAAACATTGACATTGAAATACACACTCGTCTGAGTTGTGCCAGCCGGGCGCTCTCAATATTGAACAAAGGGTTTTTTAAAAACTATGACTTTCAGGCCAGAACAAAAATTCTGGTGTACAAAGCAGTAGTCCTGCCCACCCTACTGTATGGGTCAGAAACCTGGATCACATATAGCAGGCACCTGAAGGCACTTGAGGCATACCAACAGCGATGCCTCAGCAAGATCCTTAAACTCAGCTGGGAGGATAAGCGCACCAACTTCAGCATCCTCAAGGAGGCCAACATGCCTACTATAACTGCCACCATCAACAGCATCAGCTGAGATGTCCTCCACCTGTCTGACTCTTGCCTCTCGAAACATCAAAAGGTTTGGCATCGACCTTAACACCTGGGAACAAGCAGCAAAAAACAGGGAGGCCTGAAGACTGGCTGTCCGTGAGGGTGTTTGGTGCTATAACCATGACCTCCACCGTGCTGCTGAAAACAAGCGCAGACTCAGAAAAGGAGCGAGTTACCACAAAGGCCCAAACCACATCCTCAACCACTTCTTCACACCCTTGCCCACATTGCCCTAAAATATGTGGCTCCAGGATTGATTGGCCTCATGCATATGTATTCTGTCTTGCTCCTACTGACTTCTCCTCCTCTTTAATCTTAAAGCTGTCTTGCCACCCGCTGCGGTGCGTTCAGTGGTCACCATGCATCCATCCATTGATGTGGCTTTTGTAATAAACAAGCTCTTCAGCCTGCTGGCTCCATAATGACTTCCTTCCTGCCGGACAGCAGCTCCTCCTCTTCTCCCTCACCTCCCTCCTCCCACCTGATGTTGACTGGCTGTGATGGGAGTTGCAGGCTGTGTGGTGATCAGACAGGAGATTTCAATTCTATTATTATTCTGTATCTGTCAAATAAGGCTGCACTGTTGTGGCTAAACGATTGTTGGAATTATACTGTAGATCATAATGATGCTCACAGGACAGATTATTGGATTATACATAATTAGTCACAGTAACCATCTTTATCTTACTGAAATCAGTATTCATGATGTTGGAAACAGTTTTAACTGGACTTTAAAAATGGCTCGGAGCAGGTTACCCAGCATGCATTTGTAAGAAGGCCGAGACATCCTGCACAGATCACCAGTCCATTACAAGACACACACCATGTACATGTAAGAACAATTTATATTCTTTAGTACACCTAAAGGCCCAATCTGTGATTTATTTGGCCATGTCCAAGGGAGGTATATTTACACTTGTAATTGAAGCGTTTTAGATGTAAAATAAGCATTTTGTTTATCCTTCTTAACTGATGGTAATGGAAAAATACCTTATAGGTCTCTTTTACTCCAATCTTTACAACACAAGTGATGTGTACAAACCTTCAACAGCATCAGAAAACTTTAGGTTATTTCCGTAACCCTGGTTCTCTGAGTGGCACGAGTGAGACGTCTCACTATGGGATACGCCCCCTCGCGTAATCACAGAAACACTTCTACCATTACGCCAGCCCTGATTGGCTGGCAGCCATGACATCTGCATCAGGGCGCTGTGCCTTATATATGACCGACACGGCGTCACTCGTCATTCAATCACCTCTTCTCGCTTCAGAAGCAAGTAGCAAGAAGCAAGCAACTGATGGTAATTGAAAATACCTTATAGGTCTGTTTTACTCCAGTCTTTACAACACACGTGATGTGTACAAACCTTTCACAGCATCAGAAAACATTAGAAACCATATAAATACCACAGTAAAATCTCAGAGAATTGAATTTATAAGCTTGTTTAAGTACCTAATGGTTTTGAACTCTGATTAAATCACAAACTGAACCTGCCGTTGAAACTTATGGAATTTGAAGAAATGTGATGGACAGGCTGCCGGTATTGACTAAATACATATCAGAACATCACTTTTTCCTAAAACCTGAAGACATCCAGCTAACCTGAAATAGAAAAGAGTTTGTCCCAGCCTCTGACTCTAGTCGTTTTGTCCTCACTGTCTGTCTGTCTGTCTGCCTGTCTGTCTGTCTGTCTGTCCTGTAGAATGCAGAAGGGTACAACATGAGTATACCCATGCCAGGCCACCCCGTGAATTTCTCCGAGGCGACTCTGTCCCAGGCCCAGAAGGATGTGGAGCAGTTGGAGAAGCTGATCTCTCAGCACCATGTAGTCTTCCTGCTGATGGACACTAGAGAGAGCCGCTGGCTGCCAACCGTCATTGCCGCCAGTCAGAGGAAGGTATGGAGGAAGGTCATTCTTTCAGCGGCTCATTCAGGATTGCGGGAGGGGGCTGGAGTCTATGCCAGTGTGTATTGTGCGGAGGGCGGGGGAGGCATTGGGGAGGTCACCAGACCATCACAGGACACACACACTATATATTTATAAAATCCAGTGAGTCAAGTAAATTCTTTATGAGACAGTACAAGCCTGTTTCATGCCATAAGCAATCATCAGCTGTTGATTGCTTATGGCATGAAACAGACTTGTACTGTCTCATAGAGAATTTACTAGAGAATTTACTATATATATGATATATATATATATATATATGTATATGTATATCAGTATATATACTATAATATATTATATATATTATACTAATTCCTTTCCCTCCTTGGTCCAAGAGATGAGCTGATTAGTTAAATCAGGTGGTGTAGTGCATGGTTGGAACAAATACCCGCAGACACTGCGGCCCTCGAGGCCTGGAGTTGGACACCCCTGCTGTACACTACCCGAGCCACTTGATTATGCCTTTCGGTTTTCCTAGCTAGCATTGTACACCCTGCTAGTAAGTGCTGGGCTGCCTCAGGGGTGTCTTCGCACAGCCTGCATCTTGGGATTTGTCTGGTAAGGTAAATCCCTGCCTCAACCAATGTGTCCTACAGATCAAGGTTGTTCCCTTGTATGTATGAGACATGCATATAAGGCAATGACAGATAAAAGCAGTCTAAGTCTACTTGAAAAGTCCTTTGAAAAACGTGTGAATCCATATAAGTTGACCTCAAAAGAGTTTTTCAAATACTTACAAGTCAGACATTGTGTAACAAAAGAGTAATTCCCTTGGTTTTGCTAGCGGTGACCATTCACTAGGAAAATGCTTTCTTCATCATAGGGAGCCTAAACAGTTTGTCTCTAGATTCTACCCTATGCTGTACAAATCAAGATCTAGCACTTTCTCTTCTTTGAAGAGGACTTGATGCTCACTGCTTAACTGTGATATTGAGGATAAACAGTGGGAGAACATTGTGTTACTACCCTCTAAAATGTCTATACGTATAAGGAACTCTACTACAATATCCAGCACAGTGCTTATATAGCTCCCTATATGTAGAGCAAATTGAATGTTAGTTTCCCCAAATTGTCCAAAATGTGAGTCTCATATGGGCGCCAGGCTCCACCGCTTATGGCAATGTACTAACATTCAGGCATGCTGGAGTGAAATATGTGACAAGCTAAGCATACGACTAGGGTTGCAAGTAACTGCTAATCCCGTACTACTTGTCTACTTCAAAACATACCATATTCCAGTCCGCGGTGGTGTAGCGGTCTAAGCATCGGCTTTGTGTCGATGCAGTTGCCCACTGGGGACCGGGGTTCGCGCCCCGGTCTCGTAAGATCCGACTATGGCCGGACTCGATGAAGCAGCAATCATTGGCAACACTGTCTTCGGGAGGGGGGTGGAGTCGGCTTGTGTTCGTCACATGAATGTGTCTCTGGGTGTGTCGGAAAAAGCAGTGGTTCGGCCTGGAGTCGCCTTGTCACAGAAGTGGGGAGCCGTCTCCTTCGAGACTGCCGGCTGGAGAGATGCAGTTGGCGAACGCATGCAGTACGAGGGTGGGTGTTTGAATTAAAATAGGGATCGATTGGCCACTAAATTGGGAGAAAAAAGGGGAAAAATCAGAAATAAATTAAACAAACATACCATATTCCTTGGATGGACATTAGCGGACATTGTAGCCTCTTCTGATGTTGGCAAGAACGGCAGTTATAGTGAAATGGACTGGAGATGATCCACCACCTGTAAGGCGGTGGGAGTTTATGATCACAGATGTACTGAAATTAGAAATACAACTTATTCAAAACTGGGGAAGGCTGTAGGAGAGATTAGGGCTTCGTAGCATATCGAACATGATGTGACCATTGGCGTGGTATGTTGAGATACACTTGTATTTGTTTTCCTTTCTTGAAAAGTCAATGGTATTGTATTTCCTTTTATGCATGTATTTATAGGTATCACTTTTCTCCTCTCCTCCAACGCTGTATGTAAGAAACAATCGAGACCGGCTGTATGTGTCGCCATTGTCATGATAAACCCCAGTGAAGCGCTTCCATGCCGTTACGTCACTGACGGGCACTTTTCAGAGACATACGGAGACTGCGCAGTGTTATGGCTACTAACGGGGGGGGGGGGGCTGGTTCCCATCGATGCAGAGAACGGAAATGGAGTAGAGAACGGTCAACTGAGCATGCGCGAAATGCCTCTACCACGCCTCCACACGCCCCGCGTAGCATCCAGGCTCTAGGATTGTAGGAAGACCCGCCCCTACTCTGCTCTGATTAGCTAACTTTAACCCTAACCCCGCCCTAACCCTAACCTACCCTACCCAAACAACGGAGGCAACGAGTACTTGCGCATGCTCAGTTGGCCGTTGTCTGCATCGATGGGAACTAGCCTCTACCCTCACGGGGGGGAGGGGGTCATCATCCCTACGCCGTGGAGACGGATCATGCTGCAAATCGTGATGGTTTCCCTTTAACACTAGAACGACCGGGATTTCACTCCTACCTAAAACGACCGTGGGCGGTCAAAATGACCGCTGGTTTTTAAGCTCTATATTCTGTCAAGGTAAATACCCAAATTAAGAAATTGATGCATCACATATGTTAGTGTGTCTGTTAAGAAACGACTGACAGCAAAATTAACATTTTAACAACTTTAATACTGTTCTTCGAACAGTTTGAAATGGCCGCTGTCCAACGCCTGTAAACGCTGCAGCGCCTCGGTGGTGGTCATGGCGCGTCTGTACCCAGGCATGTTGGAATAACGCCGGGAGAACAAAATGGAAAACACACCTTGCGGCTCTAACAAGGCTACCAAACCCTCTCGGGCGGGGGTGAATAAAGGATTCGGATTCGGATTCTGAGAAACAAAAACGTGAAATGTAAAAAAACAAAAACTGAACGATGCGAAGGAAATGACGCGACAACACGTGATCATGACGCTACAACACGTGATCATGACGCGCACGAAGACGCGGGAGTTCCGGGCGGTCATTTTGACGGCTCAGGTAGGTAGGTAGGTTTTCGGTAGGTCTTTAACTATTTTGGTGAAATTGATGTAAAACCAATTTTAATGCGAATATAGGCAGTTTTAGGAACATTCGCGGAGCGGCGGGTCTGTATCTCTTTTTCACGAAGTTATTGAAGTTTGAAAATCCAAAATGGCCGCCGTGGTCTTCTAGATCAGTGGTTCTCAACCTTTTTGGGGTCCTGGACCCCCTGCGTATTTTTGATCTACCCTGAGGACCCCTCCACCTGATCTTGGGGGAGGGGGGTTGCAGTTTGATAGAAACAGTAGAAACTGCATTTTAAATTGCATTATAGCATTTATTCACTCTTTGGGGCAAAAATAAGAGCTTTCAGTTGTAACTTAGATATAGTTAACAAAACAGAATTCTTATGCAGAAACTTTCAGATATATGTAACAACACAGAATATGTATTCAGTAACTTTCAGATATAGTTAACAAAACAGAATATGTATTCAGTAACTTTCAGATATATGTAACAAAACAGAATATCTATTCAGTAACTTTCAGATATATGTAACAAAACAGAATATCTATTCAGTAACTTTCAGATACATGTAACAACACAGAATATGTATTCAGTAGCTTTCAGATATATGTAACAAAACAGAATATCTATTCAGTAACTTTCAGATATATGTAACAAAACAGAATATGTATTCAGTAACTTTCAGATATGTGTAACAACACAGAATATGTATTCAGTAACTTTCAGATATATGTAACAACACAGAATATGTATTCAGTAACTTTCAGATATATGTAACAACAGAATTTTTATGCAGTAACTTTTAACAATGCAAACGGGAGCGAGATCTCTTATTAAAATACAATAAATTACACTTGTGAAACAGATTTAATTAGAGAAAAAAGTCCTGTTACCCTTTATAGTTTAGGTAGATAAAGGTCTCAGTCACATTTGAGTAAAATAATCCTATTTCTATAAATGCCACAGGATCTTTTTTTTAAAGATATTTTATTTTCACGGACCCCTTGCAGTTACACCACGGACCACTAGGGGTCCGCGGACCCCCGGTTGAGAAACACTGGTCTAGTGGTTGTTAAGCTCCGGGCTTTGTTTGGGGACAGTTTCAATATTTAGTTTGTTTTCATATTTCATAGGCCTCGTTACGTTTGTTAGATGAGCAATAAGTGTTTTCCGTTTTGTTTTTCAGGTCATATTTTAACCTCAAGTTCGACCACGTCTCTGAAGTTTAGATTGTTTAAAATAGTATCATAGTTGTTAAAATGTTAATTTTAGTGTCAGTCGTTTCCTAACAAACATGCTAACATATGCAATGCGTTAATATCTCAGTTGGGTATTTACCTTGACACAATATAGAGTTTAAAAACCGTGGTCGTTTTACGTAGAACTTATGATACATTTTTTTGTGCAATTGATCTAAAACTCATTTTAATGCAAATATGTGCAATTTGCGGAGCATTTGGGGAGCGGCAGGTGTGCATCTTTCTTTTCTTTTCACAAAGTTATCAAACTTTGTGAAAAGCCAAAAGCGTCACAATGACTGCCTGCCTTGGTGGTTCTAGCGGATTAAAGAAATACTCAGAAATGAATAAATAAACGCACATCTGTAACCCTACCAGCCGGGTGGGTCTCTAGATCAATGCACTGGCAAGGTTTCCCATAAACTGATGTATACTCAATTTAAATGGCTTGAGGGTTTTGTTCTTCAAATGTTTGCCTTCAACTGGATTCAGTTAACTGCCACGTTAGCATGTAAAGCATCAAACAGCCTTGATGCTCTCATGTTCTGGCCTTGTTAACACTTGGATTTGATTTCCTCACACGTACACAGATGCCAGTTTGTTTTAGAAAGTCTGCATAAATCTGGAAAAAAAGCCAAGGAATGGAAAATCAAAACTGAAGCTTTCAGTCTGTTGTGCCTGATTCCAGCCGACTGACTCATCTCATCCTGATGCGGTGGCCCTCCCTGCATCTCTTTCATGAGATGTTTGTCTGGTTTCACATCCCGTAAACTGGAACTCAGCATCAGTTTTTATTTCTGTTCTTGGAAATTGAACTTGCTGTGAGATAATGTGGACCAAAATATCTTGGCTGGCTGAAGTTGTGCTATCTGCTAGGCAACAATAGCTTGCTGAACTCTCCGTCAGCAAACGGGAACTTTTCAAGTCTCCAGTGGTATTGGTGACAACTCATTAGGTGGTCGAGAGGCTTCGGAAGTGCTGATTGTTTTCTTAACGTCATCTTAATGGCTGGGCTGCCTCAGCTGAGAACTAACTCGTCTGCTGCTTTCTATAACCGGTGATGTTTCAAAGCTACCTGAATAATCCCAATTATTCCCCAAGCTTCTCGGAAATGTACTCTAGCTAATCAACAATTCACTTCTAATTAGTTGAGTTAATTGGAGTGTATCTGGCGTTTGGATTTGGTTTGTGTTGGAAGAACCGATAGTCCTCCAACACATTGGAGTCCTCCAACAATAGTTTAATTGTCCTCAATTAAACTATTATTGGTTTTTGTTTTGTTTCATTGATAAAGCACATTTTGTACATGAAAGTGAGGGTGAATGGAGGGAGTTTGGGAGGTGAAGGGAGTGTTTTAAAAGAGAATGCTCTCTTTCCTTTTGACACTGACCCAAATTTTAACTCTTCTCTCTTTCCTTCCCTTTGTCTGCCTCTCTCCATCTCTCCCTCCATCACACATTGCCCCGCTTTCTGTTTTCCTCTCTGTATCTCTGTCGTCCTGTGAATCTCTATCTTTCTGTCTGTATCGCTCTCTTTCTCTCGCTCTAGCTGGTTGTGAATGCAGCTCTGGGCTTTGACACCTTCGTAGTGATGAGACATGGCCTGAAGAAACCCCCTGCCAATCAGGATCTGCCTGCAGGGACAGACTCCTCCCCCTCCTGTTCTTCCACTTCTTCTTCCTCGTCCACTCCAGCAGGATCCATCCCAGCTGTCCCAGCGTCCTCTTTGTTCTCCAACATTCCGGGCCACAAACTGGGCTGCTACTTCTGCAACGATGTGGTGGCACCGGGTGATGTAAGGGACTCTCTGTCCTCTCTCTCTCTCTCTCTCTCTCTCTCTCTCTCTCTCTCTCTCTCTCTCTCTCTCTCTCTCTCTCTCTCTCTCTCTCTCTCTCTCTCTCTCTCTCTCTCTGTCTCTCTCTCACACACACACACACACACACTAAACACACATCTGGTTTTCTGTCCACATTGTAGGGCTGCACAATTAAATGATTATTAATCGTGTTCACGATTTTGGCTTCCCACAATTAAATGAACACGATTGACTGTGATATTGACGTTTAAAATGCGTGCTCCACTCATGCAATGCTCCGCTGCATGCCAAATCAAGCGCTTCCTAAACTAACTGCCTGACCAATCACAGCTGTTCCCTGTAAGTGCCAACCCTGCAGCAGCAGCCTGTGCAAAAATATTGTGGTTGTTGCAGCTGAAGGCCAGAGTAGACGAGTAAGGGCAAAATGAATATCACGTGTCTGGAGCAGAAGGCGAAGAGATAGTCCCTCGAAACGGATCATCATCCCTTGTTTGGAAGTATTTTGGATGTAGGGCAAGTGATATCAACCAAGAACAAGCCGTATGCAAAGAGTGCCGTAGAATTGTGTGTGCGCCACAGAGTAACACAACTAATCTTTTCAGTCACCTGAAAAAACACCACAAACTTCAGTACAATGAATGCATGAAGGCCAATAAGAGTAACGTTGCTAACGTTAGCTGACTGAATCCCCATCCCTGTCCAACATCACCTCAGACAACCAAAACAGCAACCCTGTACAGCTCGTCACCGTATCCATCCAGCTCCCAAAGACAGACTGAAATAATCAATGCAGTCTCACTCCATTTGGCCAAAGATGTGTGTCCAACAAACACTGAGCAATGAAGGATTCGGGAAAATGGTCAACACACTGGACAAAAGTTACGCGATCCCCTCACACGACTATTTTTCCAAAGTGGCATTACCTGCGCCATATGCAAAACGTCGAGGGGAAATAGAGAGGGATGTCACAGCTGTCGGGTACTTGGCGACTACCACTGACCTGTGGTCAAGCAGAACAATGGAGCCGTACTTGAGCCTGACAATTCCATTACATCCACGGTGATTTTAAAATGAATAGTCGATGCTTGCAAACATCATTTTCCCCACGAGACCACACAGAATAATTTTAAAAGAAAATATATTTTGTCCCTAAAATCAATGAATAATCATGATAACTAATCGTAATCTCAATATTGATCAAAATAATTGTGATTATAATTTTGGCCATAATCGTGCAGCCGTACCACATTGAAAGTTTATGTTAGAAGCAAAATTGTGCTTCTTTAACCCCAAGCCCTGAAGTTAATCCTGATCTTAACCCCTTAACCTATTCTAATGCCTAACCTTAACACTAGACCTTAACCGAACCATAATCCCAATCCTAGCTCGTCCTAAACCTAAACCCTAGCCCAGAAATAACCCTTTCACATGAAGGAACCTAAAATAAAGTGGATATAAAAGTCTACACACCCCTGGTAAAATGGCAGGTTTTTGTGATGTAAAAAAAATGAAACCAAGATAAATCATGACAGAAGTTTACACTTTTTTTTTTAAATTGCAACCTATAAAATTCAAGTGAAAAACAAACAAACCTTTTAGGGGGAAAAAAGAAAAGTAAAAAATTTAGAATAACCTGGTTGCATAAGTGTGAACACCCCTAAACTAAAGCTTGGTTGAAACATCTTTTGATTTTATTACAGCACTCAGTCTTTTTGGGTAAGAGTCCATCAGCTTGGCACATCTTGACTTGGCAGTATTTTCCCACTCTTCCTTGCAAAATGCTCTAGAGCCATCAGATTGTGAAGACATCTCCTGTGCACCGCCCTCTTCAGGTCACCCCACAGATTTTGTATTGGATTCAGGTCTGGCTGGGCCACTCCAAAATGTTGATCTTCTTTTGGCGAATCCATTCCTTTGTTGATTTGGATGTGTGCTTTTGTTCGTTGTCGTGCTGAAAGGTGAAATTCCTCTTCAGCTTCATCTTTCTAGCAGACACCTTAAGGTTTTTACCAAAATCGACTGGTATTTGGAGCTATTCATGATTCCCTCCACCTTGACTAAAGCCCCAGTTTCGGCTGAAGAAAACCAGTTCCAAAGTCTGAGGCTGCCGCCACCACGTTTCACCGTGGGTCTGCTGTTCTTCTAGTGGTGTGCTGTGTTTTTTTGCCAAACACCTTTTGGAATTGTGACCAAAAAGCTCAACCGTGGTCTCATCAGACTATAACACATTTTCACCACATGGTTTTGGGAGACGGGGCGGCACAGTGGCGCAGTGGTTAGCACGGTTGCCACACAGCAAGAGGGTCCTGGGTTCGAGCCCCGGGGTAGTCCAACCTTGGGCGTCATCCTCTGTGTGGAGTTTGCATGTTCTCCCCCGTGTCTGTGTGGGTTTCCTCCCACAGTTTTCTGTTTTCTATTTTTAAGTGCTTTTACTGTATATATTGTGCTGTCTGTTTTCTTTTTACAGAGTTCTTAACTGTTGATTGTCAGTTGTATATTGCAAATTGGAACGCATGTGTACCTGTTGTATTTTGTTGTTTGCACATCTCGGGGTTCGTACCTTTTTTCATTTCACTGCACTCGGGACTTGTACTTGTGTGTACATGACAAATAAAACTCTTGAATCTTGAATCATTCCAAAGACGTGTAGGTCAGGTGACTCGGTCATACTAAATTGTCCCTAGGTGTGTGTGTGTGTGTGTGTGTGTGTGTGTACATGTTTAGCTATCGATAGCAAAACCTGACAGCACGTACCTCGTGTGGACATTTCAGAGGTCCTCACAAGGAAAAGGGTCTATTTTAGGGTTAGGACTTGGTTTTAGGGTTACAGTTAGAATTAGGTTAAGGTTAAGGTTAGGGTAAGAGTTAGGGTTAGGTGTGTAGTTTGTGTTGTTAAGGTTAGAGTTAAGGGCTAGGAAATGAATGTAGTCAATGAGGGGTCCACACGAGGATAGTGAGACACGACTGTGTGTGTGTGGGTGTTTGGGGGCCCTGTGATGGCCTGGCGGCCTGTCCAGGGTGTCTCCCCACCTGCTGCCCAATGACTGCTGGGATAGGCCCCAGCATCCCCGCGACCCTGTGAGCAGGATAAGCAGTTTGGATAATGGATGGATGGTTTTGGAAGACAGGATGTAGCTTTTTGCAAAATTTAGCCGAGCTTGGATGTTTTGCTTTTTTTCATGTGAAAATGCTTCCGTCTTGCCACTCTACACCATAGCCCAGACATATGAAGAATACAGGAGATTGTTGTCACATGTAGGCAGCAACCAGGGCTCGCCAGAAGTTCCTGCAGCTCCTTTAATGTTACCGTAGACCTCATGGCAGCCTCCCTGACCAGTTTTCTCCTTGTCTTCTCATCAATTTGAAGGGATGTCTTGTTCTTGGTAACGTCACTGTTGTACCATATTTTCTTCACTTTTTGATGATGGTCAGTCACCCTGGCTGGCGTTTGTTTCCTTGGACAGCGATTTTTTTGTTTAGTTTGGATTTATGTGTTAGTTTGGATATGTGTGTTCGTGTATTTTTTGGATGTGTTTTGTCTTTATGTTGTATCGTATCACACATCAACTGTCATATCACATTGACTACGTATCACATCAACTATCGTATCGCATCGACTGTCGTATCACATCAGCTATGGCATCGCATCGACTATCGTATCACATCGACTATCGTATCACGTCAGACGCTGTCTGTCCACACTGAAGCTGTCATGTAATCAGCTGTGCACTGGAGATCAGACTGGAGATGTTCCTCATCCATCACACAGCACTTCTCAATGCCAGCGACAAGAGGTCAATAGAAACGGGGCGTCCGACAAAGGTTCAGTTCAAAATGGCACGCAGTGTCATGGTGTGTCGCTCGCAGACGTCCCAATAGAAAATAAGGCAATCAAACTGATTTAGTTGCTGACGCTCACTCACGTTGCATACAGTTAGGACACGGGAGTTTCGGCTTTCTTGGCACGATACATCTTCCATTAGTGGCAGCACCTTAATTGAGCCGGGTCTATATGAATTATCAAGCTGTGAATAATCAAATAACGGAAGGCCTTGATACTCATATCTTAATTTTTTATTTTTTATCATACTGATGACTGTTATTTCTCAAAGCGATCCTTTTTCAGTCTGAACTTCTAGAGTTAAATGTGTGTAAATCTTCTGCCATGTATTTCAACCAAACACCTCAGCTGTAGAACACCTCCACTGATTCCAGAAAGGATTGCTGTTTCGTTACTGTTGAAGACATGTCGTTGAATTGTTTTGCTCATAATCCGTTTTTTACTCTATCATTTTTTGTTTTTTGTTGTTGTGTTTTTGTTGGCGGGGGTCAGTCGACCAGGGATCGAACCCTGGACCAGCAGTGCACAGTCAGCAGACCTGGTCTGGCCATGATCGCTGGAGCGCTGGCAGTGGAGCTAATGGTATCTATTCTACAGCACAGCGAAAGGTGAGCAAACGATTAACTTGCAAAATAGGTTAGAGGTCATATCCAGTCGTAATAGGGTTGGGAGGTGTAATGGTAATACGGTAACCAGGTATCTCAAATTATGATGGGGTCCATTTCAGCACCGATGTAAACTTTCTGTACCAATTTTATATAATAAACTGTGAGCTAACTGTTCATCCTTCACATTCACAACCAACTATAACAAGTGCTTTAGCTACTACTACTTTCGGCTGCTCCTGTTAGGGGGCGCCACAGTGGATCATCCATTTCCATCTCTTCCTGTCCTCTGCATCTTCCTCTGTCACACCAGCCACCTGCATGTCCTCCCTCACCACATCCATAAACCTCCTCTTTGGCCTTCTTCTTCTCCTCTTCCCTGGCAGCTCCATATTCAGCATCCTTCTCCCAGTATACCCAGCATCTCTCCTCCACTCATGTCCAAACCATCTCAATCTTGTCTCTCTTGCTTTGTCTCCAAACCGTCCAACCTGAGCTGTCCCTCTAATATACTCGTTCCTAATCCTGTCCTCCTCCATCACTCCAAATGAAAATCTTATCATCTACACCTCTGCCACCTCCAGCTCCACCTCCTGTCTTTTCATCAGTGCCACTGTCTCCAAACCATACAACATAGCTGGTCTCACTACCATCTTGTAAACCTTCCCTTTAACTCTTGCTGGTACCCTTCTGTCACAAATCACTCCTGACACTCTTCTCCACCCACTCCACCCTGCCTGCACTCTCTTCTTCACCTCTCTTCTGCACTCCCCGTTACTTTGGACAGTTGACCCCAAGTATTTAAACTCATATGCCTTCGTCACCTCTACTCCTTGCATCCTCACCATTCCACTGTCCTCCCTCTCATTCACACATATGTATTCCATTTATTGGCATAACATCTTGTTAATATTATTACTCAGTACAATATTCCGAATAGAATACTATATGTCAAAACTGTATGATATGAATAATGTATAAATATTCTATATCATATACATTGTATAATAGAAATACTGTATAATACAGTGAAAACTGTTTTGTAATAGATGCATTTCCCATTTCCTTGCTGTTGTAAATTTCTATGTCATCAAGAAGGTGCTGCAGATGGTAGCCTTGGGTCTACACTCTCTTGTGCTTTTTCTGCTTCTGTTTATTTGTTTAGTTTCCGACACTCACTCACTGTTCATATGCAGCAGGGAAGAACTTTTAAGCTTCCAACTGTCCACTGGACAAACTGGCTTTGTGGCTTTCCCTCCCTCTTTTTCCCCCCAATTGTATCTGGCCAATTACTCCACTCTTCCGAGCCGTCCTGGTCGCTGCTCCATCTCCTCTGCTGATCCGGGGAGGGCTGCAGACTACCACATGCCTCCTCCGATACATGTGGAGTCGCCAGCCGCTTCTTTTCACCTGACAGTGAGGAGTTTCCCCAGGGGGACGTAGCGCGTGGGAGGATCACGCTCTTCCCCCCAGTTCCCCTCCCCCCCCGAACAGGCACCCTGACCGACCAGAGAGGCGCTAGTGCAGCGACCAGGAAACATCCTGCATCCCACCCGCAGACACGGCCAATTGTGTCTGTAGGGACGCCCGACCAAGCCGGAGGTGACACGGGGATTCGAAGTGGCGATCCCCGTGTCAGTTAGGACAGGGGTTCCCAAACTTTTCCATGCCAAGGACCCCTTAATAGCCGTAGCCTCTGGCTGGGGGGCCCCCTATTGCAACATGGCTTAAAAAAAATTAAATTACACTGGCAAATATCAAAAATCAAACATACAGCTTCTTAATGTTTCCTTATTTTTATGAATGCAATATTAATTTAATTTACATTTCAAATAATTTCTCAGTTATATTATATTCAATATTCTTTTATTAACTAAACATTCATTGTCATTTGTGCTTTACAATATTTATCAACAGTTCTTTCTTTTAGTATTTTTTTCTTTCTTATTATTCATTTAATTTCCCCAAATTACTATTCAATATTTTTTATTTTTTTATTGTAAACACTGGACACGACCGTGCTCTCGTCCAGCTGAAGTGTAAAATACTCGCTGGCTCTCACCTGTTCCAAAAGCTGAACGGACACGTCCTGAGCCATGTCACCTGTCCGCCGGCTCACGGAATTGTCGGAGAGTGGTACAGTGTTGATTTTGCTGGCGGCATCCTCACCAAGCAATTCTCTGACAATATATTTGGTAGCTGGTAGAATCAATTCTTCTCCAGTTGTGTGCGGTTTCTTAGCACGGGCAATGTGGTATGAGGCCAAAAGGGATGCCTGCGATGCCCGTTCAGAAAGCGTAGCTTGCTGCCCGAAAGTAGCCGGCTGCCTGGCCAGATGTTGTTCTTTTCGCTTGAAAAATTCTACTGATTTGTCGGCCTCGGACGGGTGCTTTTGCTTCAAGTGTCGTTCAAGTTTAGACGGCTTCAAACACTCATTCGAGAGGGTCTCGAGGCAGAGAACACATTTAGGAATATCCTGTCCATTTTTACTTGCGGATGTAAAGCCATACTTAATGTACGCTTGGTCGTATCTTCTTCGCGTTTTAGTTGGCCAGGAGTTCCGTGTTCGTGCATTTTTTGCAGCTGAGCTGCTGCCTCCAGTCTGCTCATTACTGTCTCCAGTCTGCTTGTCTGACGTTTTTCTCTTCAAAAACTTCTACATTATTTTAAGCTAGCACCAGCTAACTAGCTAAATTCCACAGCCACCGAAAAAAGCTAACATTAGCTTGCTAGCGCAAGCAGCAGTTGTAAGCTAACTTGTGATTTGATTAACACGCTCGGGCAGCAGTTAGCAGCTAAATGTCATGCTCTGACTGACAGGCAGATGGTTAGTTATTTATTGGCTGTGATTGAAAGAAGGGCATGGCAAAGGATTTATAACAATTGATATTTTATTTTAAACCGGCACAATAATCTTATGAATTGAATTTGAACTGAAATTTATTTTTTGATATATTTAATGTTCTTTTATTATTAGTTTTTTTTTAACTGTATTTTTCATTTTCCTCTCCTGGACCTCCTAGTGCCTCCTGGCGGCCCCCAAGGGGGCCGCAGCCCCCCACTTTGAAAACCCGGGAGTTAGGACACTCTTGATGGTGCATCTGTAAAAGTTGCAGTTTATGCCAAACTCCCTCAACCTGTGGAGAAAAGGAGCCATTGCCTCGCTGCCTTGGCGATAATGCCGGTGTGGTGTGACCAGGTCAGGTCCTTGCACCGGCGTTGTCGTCAAGGTGGCGCGACTGGAAATCAATGGTAGTTAGACATTGTGAACGTCTCAGGGTGACACTTGTGTGTGTTTTCGTCATTCAAGTGATTTTATTCACTATGCGGTGCAAACAATGACTACTTTTTCCTCTCTCCATCATTCCTCAAAGGACTTAACAATGACTCACAGTTCACACAGCTTTGTGTTTCTGACAGAGCGGCATTTCCTCTAAAGTCAGACACTCAAGGAGGAGCTTTCATATGAGAGTGTGTGTGTGTGTGTCCGTGTGTCCGTGTGTGTGTGTGTGTGTGTGTGTGTGTGTGAGAGAGAGAGAGAGTTTTTTTCTTCATAGAAACACTGTTTATCTTGTAAATATGGACACATTTTAATGTTCAAGCTTGCAGGACCTGTCACTCACGTGTTTTTGAGCAGATGAGTTTTAATATCTTGAGAACATTATGATTACGGTCCTTGTATAACCAAAGTTAGAGCTGTCTCCGCATTCTCGACACAAAGTCAAACACGTTTTCAATGGGTGTTGGACTCCACCGAGGTTGTCCCTTGTCTCCGATTCTGTTTGTGATATTCTTTGACAGGATCTCAAGGCGCAGCCAAGGTGAGCAATGTGTCCGTTTTGGGAACCTCGGAACATCTCTGCTCTTCGCAGATGATGTGGTTTTGTTGGCTTCATCAGAACGCGACCTCCAGTGCACACTGGGGCGGTTTGCAGCTGAGTGTGAAATGGCCGGGATGAGAGTCAGCACTAATAAGTCTGAGGCCATGGTTCTCTACTGGAAAATGGTGGATTGCTCCCTCCAGGTTGGGGATGAGTTGTTGCCTCAAGTGAAGGAGTTCAAGTATCTCGGGGTCTTGTTCACGAGTGAGGGTAGGATGGAGCGGGAGATTGACAGGTGGATTGGTGCAGCATCAGCAGTAACATGGACATTGTACCGGACCGTTGTGGTGAAGAGGGAGCTGAGCTGGAAGGCAAAGCTCTCAATTTACCAGTCAATCTTCGTTCCAACCCTCTCCTATGGTCATGAGCTTTGGGTAGTGACCGAAAGGGTGAGATCGCGGATACAAGTAGCTGAAATGAGTTTCCTCCGTAGGGTGTCTGGGCTCAGCCTTAGAGATAGGGTGAGGAGCTCGGGCATCCAGAGGGAGCTCGGAGTAGAGCCGCTACTCCTTCACGTCGAAAGAAGCCAGTGGAGGTGGTTCGGACATCTGATCAGGATGCCTCCTGGGTGCCTTCCTTTGGAGGTTTTCCGGGTACGGCCAACTGGGAGGAGACCCTGGGGTAGACCCAGAACCCGCTGGAGGGACTACATGTCCAATCTGGCCTGGGAGTGCCTAGGGATCCCCCAGGAGGAGCTGGAGGGTGTTGCTAGGGAGAGGGACATCTGGAGTGCCCTACTTAGCTTGGTGCCACCGTGACCCGACCCCAGAGAAGCGGCTGAAGATGAATGAATGAATGAGAACATTATGAATAACGTAGATATTTTTCAATGCCTTTTATAGCTCAACCGGTGATTTAATTTCTTGATTCATTTGTAAGCAACAATATTCGATTACTAATGAAATGTACGTACCTTCAATGCCACTTGCTGCTGTGTGGTAAAAGATGATGACGTGCTTCCAACTGTGGCCGGACTCGATGAAACAAACTTTGTCTCTCTGTGTGTCTATATCTATAATCTATATCTATATATCTACATCTATATTTATCTATAATCTATATATCTATATGTTTATCTCTGTGTCTCTGTCCAGTGGGTATGCTGTGGCCAGCAGCAGTGATGACAGAATGAATGAACCTCCTACTTCCCTGGGCCTGGTGCCACATCAGGTCAGTACACATACACATACACACACACTCGCACACACTCACACTCTCTCTCTCTCTCTCTCTCTCTCTCTCTCTCTCTCTCTCTCTCTCTCTCTCTCTCTCTCTCTCTCTCTCTCTCTCTCTCTCTCTCTCTCTCTCTCTCTCTCTCTCTCTCTCTCTCTCTCTCACACACGCACACACAACACCGCTGTGTTGTCTCATAGTAGTTGAAAATACAGACAGAGAATAACTGATGAGAGTTACTGAGTCAAGACTATTGGATAGTGAGGAAAAACAGAATGCACCATTTAAAAGCATTTCCTTTTTTTGGGGGGGGGGGGTTTCCCGCCTTTTTCTCCCAATTATAATTGGCCAATCACCCCATTCCAAGCTGTCCCAGTCGCTGCTTCTGCCCCTCTGCTGATCCGGGGAGGGCTGCAGACTACCACATGCCTCCTCCCGTACATGTGGAGTCACAGCCACTTCTTTTCACCTGACAGTGAGGAGTTTCACCAGGGGGACATAGTACATGGGAGGATCACGCTATTCCCCCCAGTTATCCCTCACCCCTGGACAGGTGCCCCAACCGACCAGAGGAGGCGCTAGTGCAGCGACCAGGACACAAACCCACATCCGGCTTCCCACCCGCAGACACGGCCAGTTGTGTCTGTAGAGACGCCCGACCAAGACGGCGGTAACACGGGGATTCAAACCGGCGATCCCCGTGTTGGTAGGCAACGGAACAGACCGCTATGCCACCTGGGCACCCCCACAGTATTATCATAGATAATATGCTCTAGCTTAGTGTCAGCAGCTGCATACCATACAGTTAGTCATGTGATGACCACAGCGGACACTTCTAATTCTTTACAAGTGTTCGCCGCCTGAGAGCAGGGCGTAAGTAGTAAACTGAGAATTACTGGAATGAAAGCTACATGCTTGGTGACCATAAGACATCATCATTCCCGAAAGGCTTAAAATGACATCATCAGATGTTAACCCCATCTAGCGCAAAAATAATTCAAACCACTGGCATAGCGTTGGCGGGGCTGACGGTGCGGTGCATAGTAAACTGTTAATGCTGTGTAGGAAGTCTACAGGAGTCTCAGATAGTTATTTGAACAGTTTATTTTTATTGCCTTTAAACAGAAATGCGGTACTAGAGATAAACCCCCACCCTCAGTGAACACCAGCAGTGCTAGTGACGGTACTTTGATGGGGCATGATACGATGCAGACCAGACAGGAATGAACTCGGATTCATTAGTTTGAATACAGTACATGCCTTTTATAGGAGAAAGTAAATGTGATTAGCTCATGAACCAAAGCAAGGTTCCCCTCTACTTTTGCACTATTTCAAGTGGTATTAGAGATTAATCAGTCAATGCTGATTTAGCAGATATATACCGTCAAATTAGGAGCAAATACAGAACAGCGGTTTGGTCGTTGATAATGATTGAAAATTAATTGGTGGACCCTTTGAAGCAAATACAGCAATGCAAATGATTATCTGCTGTTCTGCTTAGCACATCTAGCAGAGCTAGTTTTAATCACATAAATTCTGGTACAACATGAAGACATATTGTATGTGGCAGTTCTCATTATTATGGAATGCACAATTCAACCCTACAGAAATCACAGATATCAGGTTATTAAGAACAATTCAATTCAATTTATTGTCATTGAAACAATGTGCAGGCACATGTTAAAAATTAAATGAGGGCTGCGGCTTCGCCAAACAGTGCAAGACAGACACAGACAAACACACCAAACACAGTATAAGATATAAACACATGAAGACCAAAAGCTAAAAATAAGTTAAAAAAGACCAAGAGTACAAAATATTTAAAAATGTCCACAGACATTCAGTGGGTAGCCAGGTTCAGGTGGGCAACAGCTTGTGGAAAGAAGCTGTTTTTGAGCCTGGTAGTGTGGGCTCTGAGGTTCTCGTAGCGCCTCCCAGAGCGCAGGGGGGAGAACAGTCCATGGTTGGGGTGGGTGGGATCTCTGCTGATGCTGAGACCCCTTCGAAGGCAGCATTTGTGATAAATGTCTTTTCTGGCTGGGAGCTGGGTACCGGTGATATGCTGGGCCGCCTTGACGACCCGCTGCAGAGCTTTCTGGTCTACTGAAGTACAGTTGCCGTACCACACTGAGATGCAGATGGTCAGGATGCTCTCTATGGTGCAGTGGTAGAAGTTGGTGAGAATTTTGGGGGATAGACAGGCGCTCCTCAGCCTCCTCAGGAAATGCAGGCGTTGTTGGGCCTTTTTCACAAGGGCCTGGGTGTTTGATGTCCAGGAGAGTTCCTCACTGATGTGGACTCCAAGGAATTTAAAGGTGGAGACGCGCTCCACTTCCACCCCATTGATGTGTATGGGGGAGTGGCTGCAACTTTTAGACCTCCTGAAGTCCACAATCAGCTCCTTTGTCTTCTGCACATTGAGGACAAGATTGTTGGTAGTACACCATGATGTGAAGTGCTGAATCTCGTCCCTGTAGGCCGTCTCATCATTGTTGGTGATACGGCCAATGACTGTGGTGTCATCTGTAAACTGAACTATAACATTTGAAGGGTGAGTTGGCATGCAGTCGTGGGTAAAAAGGGAGAAAAGGAGGGGGCTCAGAACACAGCCTTGAGGGGCACCTGTGCTTAGAATCAGGGTGGAGGAGGTGTGGTCACCTAACCTAACAGACTGAGGTCTGTTGGTCAAGAAGTCCAGGGTCCAGTTACAGAGGGAGGGGTTGAGGCCAAGGGAGAGGAGTGTGGTAGTTTTTTTGGCAGGGATGATAGTGTTGAAAGCAGAGCTGTAATCTATAAACAGCATCCGGATGTATGTGTTGTTAAGTTCAAGTATTTACAGGCGTTGGTCAGCGGCCATTTTAAATAGTTTAAAAATAGTATTAAAATTGTTAAAATTTTAATTTTGGTGTCAGTTAGTTTCATAACAGACATACCAACATATGTAATGCATTAATATCTCTTCTGGGTGTTTATCTTGACACAATATAGAGTTTAAAAACCGCGTCGTTGTAGGTTGTAGGTAGGAGTGAAATCCTGGTCGTTCTAGTGTAAAAAAAAAAAGAAGCCCCAAACCTTCATGAAGGTCCACTGCAAGCTCTCAGTCTCTCCATTACCAGTTTGTCACCCCTCCATCATCCTCTGGTGGAGGGGTTTCTGGCGAGGTAGACATGGTTCTTAGGGTTATACATTGTTGTCCTGCACTGTTCTTCCTGTTGTGTGATGTCTGCAGGCAGTTCTGTGATCTGTATTGTATGTGAGGATGACTCATGTCCACCCTCCAGCTACACTTGATGAAGAGCGAAGGCTTTGTGTGTATTATAATCATCATCCTTGGAGAATTTCCTGTGTTTCCCCCACCTGTTTCAGGAGGAGGTGGATGCTGAGGCTGAGTCATCTCTGACATCCGTGCTCTGTATCGTGTTCTCTAGTGTTAGAAAAGGCAAACCCAGCCCACGGAAAACACCGGTGAAGGGGTTAGCTGCTGACATCTATTGTATGAGACTGAAACTCAGGACAATATACCCTTTGTTGTGTTTCCACCCAGCTGTTTATACGCAACATGTCTGCGTTGCTGGGGAGAGGGATGTCAGGAGTGCCCTACTTAGCTTGCTGCCACCTCGACCCGACCCCGGAGAAGCAGTTGAAGATGAATGAATGAACTATTTCCGTATCTCCCAGACACTTAATTATACAACTCTGCCACCTGGTATTAACTAATGGTTTGCCTCCTGCTGAAAATAAAGGATTATGCCAAAGACAGCAAGATGGGATGGGAAAGAGGTTCCCGTAATTTCGAGCCTTTTATGGACTAATTTAGCAGTTCTACAAGAGAAATTAATAATTGTATTAGCAAGTTCTGTAGAAGAATTTGGATGAAACCACAAAAGAAGCCAAATATACTTTGTTGTTTGTTAACATCAGCAATAATTTGTCCCTCTAGCCATTCCCAACTGCCTGTTAAATTAGGGGACTGGGTGAGGCCGCTGCAAACGTGAGTTCACGTGGCCATCTTCCCACACCGGGACTGGGTGAGGCCGCTGCAAACGTGAGTTCGCGTGGCCATCTTCCCACACTGGGACTGGGTGAGCCCGCTGCAAACGTGAGTTCGCGTGGCCATCTTCCCACACTGGGACTGGGTGAGGCCGCTGCAAACATGAGTTCGCGTGGCCATCTTCCCACACCGGGACTGGGTGAGGCTGCTGCAAACATGAGTTCACACCGCCATCTTCCCACACCGAGACTGGGTGAGGCCGCTGGAAACGTGAGTTCGCGTGGCCATCTTCCCACACCGGGACTGGGTGAGGCCGCTGGAAACGTGAGTTCGCGTGGCCATCTTCCCACACCGGGACTGGGTGAGGCCGCCTCACTAATGGAAAAGACTGCATAGGTTTACTTAAAGTTAGTAAAATGCTGTCTGCATAGGAACTACATTTAAAGTCATAACCTCCTATTTCAACAGACGATCATGTTGCTTAAACCATCTGTCTGGCAGAAACACATGCAAAGATTTCATAAGGTCTAAAAATGGTAGGAAGCCAAATGGAGAGAGAGAAAACAGACAGTAGCTCTGCAAGCTGTGCTAGTCTGCAGTCCAAAACTCCACTGTGCCAGACCTCCATTTGCATCATCATCATCACCATTCATCACCCCACTAATCTGCAAGATTCACTTCCCACCTCTGCTGCTGATACTATTCCAACCAAATTATGCCAGAAGAAAGGCATGCAAATGAGGTGTGTGTGTGTGTGTGTGTGTGTGTGTGTGTGTGAGAGAGAGAGAGAGAATAAATGGAGTTGATAAAGAGTGTTGGCCAGGGAAACAGAGGGGCAGATGAATGTACATGAGTTTATCAGTGTGCGTGTGCGAGCATACGTGTGAACCTCATGCTTAATGAAGAATACAAGGTGGATGGGTTTAAATACTTGGGATCAACTGTCCAAAGTAATGGGGAGTGCAGAAGAGAGGTGAAGAAGAGAGTGCAGGCAGGGTGGAGTGGGTGGAGAAGAGTGTCAGGAGTGATTTGTGACAGAAGGGTACCAGCAAGAGTTAAAGGGAAGGTTTACAAGATGGTAGTGAGACCAGCTATGTTATATGGTTTGGAGACAGTGGCACTGATGAAAAGACAGGAGGTGGAGCTGGAGGTGGCAGAGTTGAAGATGATAAGATTTTCATTGGGAGTGATGAAGAAGGACAGGATTAGGCACGAGTATATTAGAGGGACAGCTCAGGTTGGACGGTTTGGAGACAAAGCAAGAGAGACAAGATTGAGATGGTTTGGACATGTGTGGAGGAGAGATGCTGGGTATACTGGGAGAAGGATGCTGAATATGGAGCTGCCAGGGAAGAGGAGAAGAGGAAGGCCAAAGAGGAGGTTTATGGATGTGGTGAGGGAGGACATGCAGGTGGCTGGTGTGACAGATGAAGATGCAGAGGACAGGAAAAGATGGAAACGGATGACCCGCTGTGGCGCCCCCTAACGGGAGCAGCCAAAAGTAGTAGCAGAGAGAACGAACTGTTCCACTTCTACTTAAAGCCACTTTTCTGTGGCGTCGTAGGGACACCTTGTGGTCATATATGGAAACAGCACCATTTCAGACTCAAGCTGATTTGTCATTTAAGAAAGCAAGTTTAGACTTATTTTCATAATGAAGTGCTTCTTTTTCTGGCTTAACATATAATTGGGAACTACTTATAAAATACTTGGAGAAATCAAACTGCAAAGAACAAGATACACATACAAAACAGTTCAGACTTTGGATGTGTTTTGTTGGACAGTTTGCTACAGTAGGGAATGTCTTTAAAATAGGAAGGTGACAGTTTGCAATAGTAAGGTGGCAGTGTTATTGTAAACGGTCAACTTGTGCAAATTGCAGGTTGTGCAGTTGGTAACAGCAACCGTAATGAAACAGGTATTGTAAGCAGTAAACCTGAAACCTTGTGCAAATAAGACTTAAACCTGTGCAAATAGCAGTGAGTGGTCAGTTTAAGAGTCTTTTGGCTTGGAGGTAGAAGCTGTCTCAACCTGTTGGAGACAGGTACCAGTTTGTGTCCAAAGTGGATAGGGCTGATTATTTTTTGGGCCTTCTTTCGTGACCTCTAGGAATAAATATCCTGCATGGTGGGCAGATCACCGCCTGTGATGTACTCTGCCATGTTCACTTCCCTCTTCAGAGCTTTGCGATGGAGAGCAAAATGGCTGCCGTACCAGGCAGTGATGCAGCCAGTCAGGATGATCTCAGTGGTGCATCAGTAAAGGTTAGTAAGCGTCTGTGGGGCCGTGCCAAATTTTCTTAGCCTCCAGAGGAAGTGCTGGAGTGCTGTCTTGATCACAGTGTCCATGTGAAGGAACCAAGACAAATCCTTGACGATGTGAACACAGAGGAGCTTGAAGCTGCTGACCCTTTCCATGGGTGAGCTGCTGATTTGGATGAGAGTGCACACACCTCCTGTTGTTTCGGTGTGGTAAGATGGCTGCGCGAATTCGCGTTTGCATTGGCCTCACCCAGTGCCACTGTTGGAAGATAGCGGCGCGAGTTCACATTTGCGGTGGCCTCACCTAGTACCGTCCATGCAGTGTCTTTGTCCATGTCTGCATCTAAGTTTTGTCTTCGTTTGATGGCTGGGAGAGCTAGCGCTGGATCGGCTGGGAGAGCAGGGCAGGCTAAGCTAACTGCTAACCCATGCAGACCGGCAGTTCCGATAACAGCGAGGGTGGTCTGGCGGCGGCCTCACCTGGCGTTGACTGTGGTGTTTTTGATGTCGTCGTGAGGAGTGCGTGGAGGTGTGTCAAGGGTGTCTGGCTGAGAGAGCTGGCGCTGGATCGGCTGGGAGAGCTTGGTTTGCTTCATCTGGTGGGCCTGGGAACCATGGCCTCTGCCTGGAGCTGCGCCCGAGGACGAAACACCGAGGGCAGTCTGGCAGGACGCGGAAGCGGGGCAGGCTAAGCTAACTGCTAGCCCATGCAGACTGGCAGTACCGACAGTCATCCTGGCTGGCGTTTGTTCCCTTAGACAGTGATTTTTTTTTTTTGGTTTGGATATGTGTGTTAGTTTGGATATGTGTGTTAGTTTGGATATGTGTGTTCTTGTAGTTTTTGTATTGTGTTGTGCTGCTGTGGACTGGGGGAAATGGCATTTCATTTCATTTCATGTACACAAGTGCGTGAAGTGAAACGACACATTTTGCTGATGTTACTTGAGGGAGAGCTTGTTGTCCCGGCACCACCTCGTCGGGCTTTCACCTCTTCCCTGTAGGCCGTCTCGTTACCGTCTGTGATGACGCCAGGGACGGTGACGTCATCAGAAAACCTCACGGTGGAATTGGAGCTGTGCTGGGCCACACAATCATGGGTTAACAGAGAGTACGGGAGCAGGCCTAGCACTCAGTCCTCCGGGGCACCGCTGTTCAGGGTCAACAAGATCAGTGAGGAGGAGGGGATGCTGCCCATACTTTTTTTTTTAAACTTTGTTTATTGCTTTTTTTAAGTGGTAAGAATACAAAAATAACATACAAACACATGACCCCCCCCCCTCAAAATAAATAGATAAAATAAATCGATACAGCAAGGAAGGACTAAATGCAGCAAACTCAAACAGTACAAGTTTACATACCCAGTTTGTACAACTTAGTACATCTTGATGCATGCTCAATAATCCAGGTCAGAAAAGCAAAGGAAGGGGAATCAGTTCATCTGGACACAGCGTTTACTGACAGATCTGTTTCATCACTCAGCTAAGTGACTTCACCCGTCTGAACTGACTGCAGGTGTCCCCACCCTTATAAACAATACAGTGACTGCAGGTACACCACCCTTATAACCAATACAGTGACTGCAGGTACCCCACCCTTATAAACAATACTGTGACTGCAGGTACCCCACCCTTATAAACAATACCGTGACTGCAGGTGTCCCCACCCTTATAAACAATACCGTGACTGCAGGTGTCCCCACCCTTATAAACAATACAGTGACTGCAGGTACCCCACCCTTATAAACAATACAGTGTCTGCAGGTACCCCACCCTTATAAACAATACAGTGACTGCAGGTGTCCCCACCCTTATAAACAATACCGTGACTGCAGGTACCCCCACCCTTATAAACAATACAGTGACTGCAGGTACCCCACCCTTATAAACAATACAGTGACTGCAGGTGTCCCCACCCTTATAAACAATACAGTGACTGCAGGTACCCCACCCTTATAAACAATACAGTGACTGCAGGTGTCCCCACCCTTATTAACAATACAGTGACTGCAGGTGTCCCCACCTTTATAAACAATACAGTGACTGCAAGTGTCCCCACCCTTATTAACAATACAGTGACTGCAGGTACCCCACCCTTATAGACAATACAGCGGCATAACGACCCAAACCGACAACCAGTTCCATATGCAAATATGGCATTACCATTAACTAGAGTTATGGTGGCCATGTGTACTATTGAACATGCATAAAGACATAACTGGAAAGTGGTTTCTTAATCCATTGTCTTCAGCAGATACACTAGTAAATATATTTACAGTTAACCTGGTGCATGGACTCAGCTATTTGCAAATATATTTATTTCATATTTCTGATTGTTTTTTTGGATGTTATCTGGATTTCTTTTGTTTTACTTCTATCACGTTCAATTTCTGTTTTCTGCGCTCATTCTAATTCACTGTTCATTTCTTTTACTGTGGAGCACTTTGTAAACCCTGTTATGAAAATGGCTCTGTAAAGTGATGTTGTTGTTTCTTCTTCTTCTCATCATCATCATCATAGGGCCATGGCAAAGGAAGTTTGATTCAGATGTTTTTATCAGTGATGTTTAGGGTCAGATAGCTCAGCCAAACAGCTGAAAAAGCCTCATGTTCTACAGGCACACACACACACACACACACACACACACACACACACACACACACACACACACACACACACACAAACCTTTTCACTCTGCATTATGCAGTGATTGGTTAAAAATGGGGTGGTGCAGTGGTTAGCGCGGTCACCTCACAGCAAGAAGGTCCTGGGTTCAAGCCCCGGGGTAGTCCAACCTTAGGGGTCGTCCTGGGTCGTCCTGTGTGTGGAGTTTGCATGTTCTTCCCATGTCTGCATGGGTTTCATCCAGGGGCTCTATTTCCTCCCACAGTCCAAAGACATGCAGGTCAGGTGAATTAGCCATACTAAACTGTCCATAGGTGTGAATGTGTGTTTTGGATGGATGGTTAAAAATGCAGCAAGTGTCTGTGAGTTTGACCAGAAGAACTTGTTTCCAGGGAGCCGTTAGTCACTTGGCCCTGTGTCTGCATCACCAGATAAAATGATGGACCTTTCATTTAGAAAGACATATAAAGAGGTGAGCAGAGGTAGATGAAGAGCGGAAGAGAGATACCGGTGGTGAGTGTCCCTCTATCTGTTGATGGCAGTGGCTGCAGGCTTCGGGTGGTTCAGACAGTAATGATGGAATGATTACTGTTAATACAGGACAAAGGGGGAAAAAATGTCAACAGTAAGGACTTAAAGTTGATGGATGCTGTTCTCCTCTTCAGCAGCAGGGGACGCTGCAGGCATGCTATAAAACATGCATGGAGAAATATAAACTCTCCTGACACTGTCAACTCCCACACACGGCGAACTCAGCGACTCCAGGCTGCAGTGTGTTTGGTGTTGTTTTCAGACTTTCCTACATTTTCCAAAAGTGTTCAATACATTTTTACTGTTTCTTTACCCCGCTACCAGAATTTCACGCCCTCTGAAAAAGTATCCCTCTACTAGTCCACAAAGTCTGCCCGGGTCCTCTTGTAGTGCTTAATACTGAACCTAATGCTTTGTACTTAGCCCGTGAATTTGATTTTAGTGAGCTAAACCTGTAATGTTGAGTTCAGCTTAGTCTTATCTCGTCAGCTGATTTTTCTTTCTTTTCTTTTAAATTTTAATTCTAATTTTCTTTCGCAGATACGAGGGTTTCTGTCCAGGTTTGACAACGTCCTGCCCGCCAGCCTGGCCTTCGACAAGTGCACCGCCTGTTCCCCCATCGTAAGTGGGACCAATCACGTAGAACTCCACACAGCTTTCCTGTTCACATCCACTTTAAGAGGCAGAGGTGATGTATTGGTGATACTGGATAAGGAAGCGTTTCCTGGGCAGGACTTGTCAGGCGTCTTGCTGATACTGGACAAGGAAGCGTTTCCTGGGCAGGACTTGTCAGACGTCTTCATGTTGTAGCGCAGTTGTTTTTGAAGCCAAAAGTGCAGCCCTGACAGAAACGAGGGGATTCCCATCTCTTATGTCCACACTGTTGTTAACTCATTGGCACTGGGTTGAAATATTGCCCCTGCAGGGAATGGTGAACACACACACACACACACACACACACACACACACACACACACACACACACACACGAGTAGGGCAGGGTAAAACCAGATGGTAATAATCAGGCAGCAGTTGCTCATTGATGTCACTGACTGTCGTATAAGAGGCCTCAGTTTCCACCACTGTGGTTTATGTGTGTGTGTGTGTGTGTGTGTGAAGAAGGAATGTTGATGAGTTCACATCTCTTAAATCAGCCAACAGGGGTGGGCGGGGCTGCACTCGTGTCTCCTTCCCCGCTTTGTCATAGGTGAAGAGCCAGCTCTCCAATCTGTGGTCTGATTGGTTGCTGCGGTCGACAGGGAGGAGGGATTTGATTGGTCGGTGCAAATGAATGTAACGCAGAGGGGGAGGGGGGAGAAAACTAAGTTGGAAGGAAGAGAGAGAGAGAGAGAGAAAGAAAGTACAGAACCTAAGAGGGTTGGCTGTGGGTGAGTGGGCGGCAGGGTTGCTCGCTCTCCCCCTCTCTCTGTCAATGTAGTCTTTGTGTCTGTCACTTTCATGTAGAGAAGAAGAGAGGAAGAGACAAGCAGGAGGAAACCATCTATAAACTGAAAGTTTTAGAGTTTCTACATTAAACTTCACAGGCTTATCTGTTTTCTCTCGAGTTCCACCTCAACATGTTGAGTTTCACACACCTGACTGACTGGCGGGCTGACTGGCTGGCTGGCGGACTGGCTGACTGACTGGCTAGCTGGCTGGCTGGCGGACTGGCTGACTGACTGGTGGGCTGACTGACTGACTGGTTAGCTGGCTGGCGGACTGACTGGCTGTCTTGCGGGCTGACTGACTGACTGACTGGCTGGCTGGCTGAAGGACTGACTAACTGGCTGACGGACTGACTAACTGGCTGGCGGACTGGCTGACTGACTGGCTAGCTGAAGGACTGACTAACTGGCTGACGGACTGACTAACTGGCTGGCGGACTGGCTGACTGACTGGCTGGCTGGCTGGCTGACTGACGGGCTGGCTGGCTGACTGACTGACTGACTGGCTGGCTGGCGGACTGGCTGACTGACGGACTGACTAACTGGCTGACTGGCTGACTGGCTGACTGACTGACTGACTGGCTGACTCACTGACTAACTGGCTGGCTGGCTGGCTGGCTGGTGGGGTTCTGCAGTGTGCACACATCCACAATCACATGCTCACTTCCACATGGACATGCACAAACATGTTTTATTGTGCAAAACACATCAGTGTTTAGATACACACAACCCACATACACACACATACAGTCCACATACACACAACCCACGTACACACACACAGCCCACATACACACACATACAGTCCACATACACACAACCCACGTACACACACAGCCCACATACACACACATATAGTCCACATACACACAACCCACGTACACACACACAGCCCACATACACACACATATAGTCCACATACACACAACCCACGTACACACACACAGCCCACATACACACACATACAGTCCACATAGACACTCATATAACCCACGTACACACCATCCATATACACAGACCACCAAAAGCCCAACCAACACTCACACACGCAGTCCACACACACACCCAGTCCACACACACACGCACACGCACACACAGTCTGTAGACACACATTCAACATACACAACCATACAACCCACATACACACAACCCAAATACACGTAGTCCACATACACACACATAGATCCCACAGATTCACGATACACACCCCCACACACACAAGCACACACAAAACACTGATCTTGTAGCCTCCATTCTCTGTCCTGTTCCCAGTCCTGTCTGGCCTCTATCCGCCCCGCCCCCTCTTCCTTTTCCCCTTTCTCTGTTTGTCCATTTGTTCCTCTCGCACTCCTCTCATTGTGCTGGGTTTTGTATGTATATACGTATGTTTGTGTGTGTGTGTGTGTGTGTGTGTGAGAGACTGTTTTTGTGTGGATCTTTCTATATGTGTGTTCCTGCTCCACTCCAAGTGTGTGTGTGTGTGTGTGTGTGTGTGTGTTTGTGCTCTTTGCCAGGTCACTATGGAAACAAAACAATTCAGCCCCTGTCTGGGCTGGAGCAGTTCCTGTTGAACTGGAGCTGTTTCATCGTCTGTGTGTGAGTGTGTGTGTGTGAGTGTGTGTGTGTGTGTGTGTGTGTGTGTGTGTGTGTGTGTGTGTGTGTGTGTGTGTTTCCCAACTTTATGTGGGGCTGAAAGCCAATAAAAGTAAAACGCCAGTGAGTAAATCACAGCCAGTGACGTTGGTTCGTCTCAGTCGGTGCCAGACGACTCGTAGTACAGCTCTTCATACTAACACAACCAAACCTGATCCTGCTATTAATAGTAAGAGTGCTGTTCGAAGGTAAAAAGGTCACCTGGACTGAAGTCTTCACAAACTCTGTTTACATGTCTACTTCCTGTTTGCTGTTTACCTCTCTGGTCCACCGCTCCTCTCAGTACCAAGCCTTGACAACACTTTTTTCCATATCACTTCATTCAGGTCCTGGTTTGTTCAGGTTCTGGTGTTTGTCAGGTGGACATCAGGACACTGGACAGGCTCTGCTGGCTATGACGTGCTGACGTGGTCGATTCTGTTGCCTACCAACGCAGGGATCGCCGGTTCGAATCCCTTTGTTGCCGCCGACTTGGTCGGGCGTCCCTACAGGCACAATTGGCCTTGTCTGCGGTGGGAAGCCGGATGTGGGTATGTGTCCTGGTCGCTGCACTAGCGCCTCCTGTGGTCAGTCGGGGTGCCTGATCGGGGAGGGGAACTGGGGGGAATAGCGTGATCCTCCCATGCGCTACGTCCCCCTGGTGAAACTCCTCACTGTCAGGTGAAAAGAAGCGGCTGGTGACTCCACATGTATGGGAGGAGGCATGTGGTAGTCTGCAGCCCTCCCCGGATCAGCAGAGGGGGTGGAGCAGAGACGGGCAATTGGCCGAGTACAATTGGGGAGAAAAAAAGGGGGGGGTCCCAAAAAAAATTACAACTTCAAAAACTAAAATTAGATTTTTTAAAAATGATAAAATTACATTACTTACAGTTCAACATGAGAAATTAAAACTACAAATAAATAGATATAAATAAAGAATAAGCTAAAAATGCAGAGTTTTCAGGTTTTGTCGGTATTTGTCAGTTAAGTAGCCTAGATATAAATGTAAAAGCATATGTTCTATCTAAGTTTGAACATATTTTATTTGAAATTAGTTTTGGAGGGATTAAAGCACAGGGATCTAAACAAAACGTTTTACTGTAGAGAAGAACAATAAACCTCTCACATTATCTGTAAAGACTTACCTCTCAGCCTCTGAATATAATATGATATAATATAATGTAATATCATATAACATAACATAATATGATATAATATAATATAATATAACAACATAATATAATATGATATAATATAATGTAATATTATATAACATAACATAATATAATATGATATAATATAATATAACAACATAATATAATATGATATGATATAATGTAATGTAATATAATGCAATATAATAATATAATATATGATATAATATAACATAATATAATATATGATATTGTAGCAGGAATGAGGAAAAACACAGAAGACCAAGGCGAGTTTGATGTTTATTCCTCAACTCCAAAAACCAACTGCAGCAGGAACAACCCTGCACCGGCGAGCCCGGGAACGTAAAACACACCCCCAGCTCACAGTCCTGCTGGGTGAGAGGCATAGCCCCTAGTGTCCGCCACACAGCCCCCCCCCCCCCCGAACACCCAGAAGGGACTCCTGGAAAGAAAATTAGTGTCTCGCTGGAGGCTTAAGCAGCCTGCCATAACGGCTGCGCCGTCCCTCAGCTGAAACAGTAGGTGAAACACAGTCCAAAGCCGGCTGAGAAGCAGAACGCTGAACCCGTGAAGACACTGCCGGGGTCCTGGAAGGAGGACGACCCCGACGGGGAACCTGGGCCGGAAACACAACTTCGCCTGCCACCTTGTGCGCCGGTTTAAGCCTATCAAGCGTGACACACTCCCTACGCCCACCCATATCTAGCACAAAACCCTTAGGACCCGTCTCAAGAACCCGAAATGGGCCATCGTATGGGGGTTGGAGGGGCGAGCGGTGAGCATCATGCCGTACAAAAACAAAACGAGCCGACATGAGCTCTGCAGGCACGAACGACCGCGGAAAACAGTGGTGAACGGGGCCTGGAACCCGAGTGCTGTCGGACAAAAAAGGATAAACGACCGGACGGGGTCGAGGAGCGGAACTCCCAGGCAACAATTCCCCAGGGACGCGGAGCGGCTGGCCGAGCACCAGCTCAGCGGGCGAAGCGTCGAGGTCCTCCTTAGGAGCCGAACGCAACCCGAGCATAACCCAAGGTAAACGATCCACCCAGTTACCATCTGAGAGCGCAGCGAGCAGCGCTGCCTTGAGCAACCGGTGAAAACGTTCACACAACCCGTTAGCCTGAGGGTGGATCGCGGTAGTGCGGTGTACCTGCACACCCAAGGATCGCACAAGTGCCGACCAGAGCTCTGACACGAACTGGGGGCCCCTGTCTGAGGTGATATCTGACGGAGTGCCGAAACGGGCGACCCAGGAGGAAAGAAAAGCGCGTGCAACGTCCGAGGATGTTGTGGAGGACAGAGGGACAGCCTCTGGCCACCTGGTGGTCCGATCTACCATTGTGAGCAGGTGCGTAAAACCCTGTGAAGAAGGTAGAGGGCCCACCAGGTCCACATGCACGTGGTCGAAACGTCTGGCCGGGATCGGAAACGGTTCGAGGGGCGACTTAGTGTGCTGGTGGACCTTAGCGCGCTGGCACGCCACACATGCAGCCGCCCACTCCTTGACGTCCTTGCGGAGGCCAGGCCAGACGAACTTGGAACCGACCAACTTCACTGACGCCCGAACTCCAGGGTGCGAGAGGGAGTGAATCGAATCGAAAACTCGACGGCGCCAGGCCACTGGAACAACGGGGCGGGGACGGCCGGTGGAGACATCGCAGAGGAGGGCAGGACTGCCTTCCTGCATCACAGCGTCCTCTAGCTTGAGACCGGTACGCGTTGACCTAAGGGCAAGGACGTCCGGGTCGCTGGGCTGGTCAGCAGCCATAGCGGAGAAATCCACACCGAGGTGCACAGGACACACAAGCACACGCGACAGACAATCAGCAACAGGGTTGGACTTCCCGGCCACATGCTGAATGTCCGTTGTGAACTCGGAGATCGCCGCTAGGTGGCGCTGTTGACGAGCAGAGCATGGCTCAGTCACCTTGGACATGGCGAAAGTCAGCGGTTTATGATCCACATAAGCCGTGAATGGGCGACTCTCCAGCAGGAAGTGGAAATGCCGGGTTGCAAGGTGCAGTGCCAGCAACTCCCGGTCAAAAACGCTGTACTTGCGCTCGCTATCTCGCAGTTTGCGGATAAAAAATGCGAGTGGCTGCCACGCATTCGCCACACGCTGTTCAATCACAGCCCCCACAGCTATGACAGATGCATCGGTTGTTAAAGCTATGGACGCCGTGGGTGTGGGATGGGCGAGGAGGGCAGCGTTAGCCAGGGTGCACTTAGCTCCGTCAAAGGCCTGGACCCGTTCGGGAGTCCAGTGGACAGGGTCGTTAGCCTTCTTAAGCCGCAGGGCTTCGTAAAGTGGCTGAAGGAGGTGGGCAGCGCGAGGGAGGAAACGGTTATAGAAATTCACCATCCCAAGAATTCCTGCAATGCCTTAACAGAGACCGGGCGGGGAAATTCCGCCACCGCTTGTACCTTAGAAGGCAACGGGACCGCGCCTTGCGGCGAAATGCGGTGACCCAAGAAGTCAATCACCGGCAGTCCAAACTGACACTTGGCCGGGTTGACTATCAGGCCGTGTTCGTCCAGACGACGGAAAACCTGTTTCAGGTGTGCCAGGTGCTCTTCAGCTGACGGACTGGCCACTAATATGTCGTCGAGATAAACGAACACGAAAGCAAGGTCACGCAACACCGAGTCCATCAGCCTCTGAAAGGTTTGTGCTGCCCCCTTCAAGCCAAAAGGCATGCGCACGAACTCAAAATGCCCAAACGGGGTGATCACTGCGGTCTTGGGCACGTCCTCTGCGCGCACGGGAACCTGATGATAGCCGCGCACCAGGTCCACCTTAGAGAAGATAGTGGCACCTGCCAGGCGTATGGAAAAGTCCTGTATGTGTGGGATGGGATAGCGGTCATTGGCGGTGACATTGTTCAGGCGGCGAAAATCGCCGCAAGGCCACCACGACCCATCCGCCTTGGGCACCATGTGAAGCAGCGAGGCCCATGGGCTGTTGGAACGCCTCACTATACCCAGACGCTCCATGATGGCGAACTCCTCCTTAGCTATAGCCAATTTTACCGCGTCGAGGTGCCGCGCGCGCTCAAAAACTGGCGGTCCCAGAGTGGGAATGAAATGTTCTACCCCATGTTTAGTAATCGCGGTGGAAAAGGCAGGTGTAGTCACCGATGGAAAATCCGCCAGCAAACGCTGAAAAACATCCCCTAATGCTAAAAAGTTAGCGTGTGTTAACGGCCCGGCTCCCCCTGTCTCGCACGGAACAGTGGCGAAAGACACAGCATCAATTAAACGGCGGTTTGCAACATCAACCAGCAGACCATTAGCACACAGAAAATCCGCGCCGATAATAGGAACAGTAATGGCGGCCACTACAAAGTCCCACTCAAAATGGCGCCCGTGGAAACAAACAGTCACCAACCTTGTGCCAAACGGCGCAATGGACGAACCGTTAGCTGCACTTAACTGTGGGCCGCCGCCTTCGGCCGACCTGTCTGTCTTAGCAGGAGGGAGTAGGCTCTTTTGCGAGCCTGAGTCCACCAGAAACCGTCTTCCTGACATCGAGTCCTTAATGAAGAGCAGCTCACTACATCCGCCAGCGCCCACAGCTGCTACTGAGCGCTGGCCCTGGAGTTTCCCGCCGCCTCAAACATGCACGGAGGGACGCAGCGCCTCGCTTTGCCGCCGAACCGCTGGTGGAAGAAACAGAGGCCTCTCCCGCGCCGTCTCCGGGCAGTCACTTCAGCCACCACTGCCGGGTCCGCGTCCTCCGACGTTGGCTGCAGAGGCTCCAATGCCACACTCTGCACAGAGAACCGTCCGGTAGCCAGCAGGACCTGATCGGCCTCCTCAGCCAAACCTCGGCAGTCACCAGCGGCCAGACACGGGGAGTTAGCCAAAGCCGCGCACACAGGAGACGGAAGCTGGCGCAGGAAAACGTGCGGGAAAAGGAATCCACCTTCGTCTGAGCCTAGCAGCGACAGCATATTGTCCATGAGATCCACAGCCGTCCCGTCGCCCAAACCGGATAGGGAAAGGATTCTATCTGCCCTCTCTGCGGCAGATAGGCTGTACCTCCGGAGCAGAAGATGTTTGAGGGCGACGTATTTATCGTGTTGCGGAGGGGCGCGCAACAGCTGCATGTGGACTGCTGATCCAGCGCAGTGACGACCAGATAGTATCTGGAGTCGTCCGCGGACAGGTGGAACAGCTTCTCGACATGCTGGAACCACGAGGCCGGGTCGCTCTGCCAGAACTCTGGGAGTTTCACAGCCGCGGCGAGAACGGCCGGCTGTGAGAGTTGGGGCGGCGTGGCCGAAGTGGATTCACACTCCTCTTCTGCTCCAAACATGTTCAATTCGGGGTCACCAATGTGGCAGGAATGAGGAAAAACAGAAGACGAAGGCGAGTTTGATGTTTATTCCTCAGCTCCAAAACCAAAACTAAAGCAGGAACAACCCTGCACCGGCGAGCCCGGGAACGTAAACCACGCCCCCAGCTCACAGTCCTGCTGGGTGAGAGGCATAGCCCCTAGTGTCCGCCACAATATAATAAAATATGATATTATATGATATATGATATAATATAATATAATGTGATATGATATGATATATGATATAATATAATATGATATAACAATATAATATGATATAATTTGATATGATATAATATAATAAAATATAATAAAATAAAGTGGTTGCCTCAGGATGGGCATCCGATGTAAAATTTTGCCAAATCAGTATGCGGATAGAAAGACCATACCGGATCAGTCAAGGCCCGGGTTAACAACGACCGCCATTGGTGCTGTGCCCTCACAGGGTACCGATGGAAACTATCGAATTCGCTGTGGTGACCCCTGGGAAACGGGGAACAAGCCGAAACAAGAAGAAGATCTTATAATATAATATGTTATATAATATGTAATATATCTACTACTACTACTACGACTACTTTTGGCTGCTCCCGTTAGGGGTCACCACTGCGGAACATCTGTTTCCGTTTCTTCCTGTCCTCTGCATCTTCCTCTGTCACACCAAGCCACCTTTCCTCTCTTGCTTTGTCTCCAAACTGTCCAACCTGAGCTGTCCCTCTAATATACTCGTTCCTAATCCTGTCCTTCTTCATCACTCCCAGTGAAAATCTTACCTTCACCTCTGCCACCTCCAGCTCCACCTCCTGTCTTTTCATCAGTGCTGCTGTCTCCAAACCATACAACATAGCTGGTCTCACCACCATCTTGTAAACCTTCCCTTTAGCTACTGTATGCATACGTACAAATGTAACGGTTTCAGACGGGTCTCAGCACCGTGCAGTGCATGTGGATACGGCATAGAAGGAGGCAACTCTCAAGGACTTTCTCAGCATTAATTGGCTCCACAGAAGATAATGATAACACATTTTTGGTCTCTCTTCTGCACCGCTGCTTCCCATCAATGCAACACGGCACTGTGAGGGGAAGGCGGGAGCTACGGAAGCATAGGAGGTACAGAAGGAGTGACGTGAAGCAGCATCATTTCCGCAGGGAATATTAATAACCGTAACTTAAAATAGTAACTCAATAAGATAAAATCCACAAAAACTTAACAGAAATATTAAATGATAAATAAATTATACAAATACTAATTGGAAATAAATAAATTAAGTGCATTTTTTAAACTCCGTTACACCCACCCCCACTGAATTTTATCGAATTTGAGCACCAGCTACACAGCACACATGCTTTAATATGTAATATGATATTATGTAATATATATAGTAATATAATATACAATATAACATAATGTAAAGTAATATAATGTAATGTAATATAATATAATGTGATGACTGCTGTGATAGGCTCCAGCATCCCTGCGATCCTGAGTAAGCGGCTTGGGTAATGGATGGATGGATAATGTAATATAATATAATATAATAATATAACATAATATAATAATCTGAGACTCGCTCACTGCTTCTAGCAGCTAGCTAACCACGTCACCTGCTGTGTCAGCGCTGCAGCCCTGATTGGATGTGTGTTGTAAATACATGGGTTGGTAGCTTGTGGTGTTAAGATCCTGTTAGTAAACTTCCGGTGCTGTGTCCATTAGTGATACAGTAGTGAGCGTTTCTGTAGGTCAGTTGTAACGCCGCCAGGGGGCGCCATGCAGTGTGCTGTGACGTCACATAGACTCGATGCTGAGAAACACCGCCGGTGTCACTCTTCAATACAGAACAGACAAAACACGTAAAGCCCAAATCAGCTTCCACAGAGCAGATGGTGGACAGTGACTGGGAAGGCAGCCAGTATGAGTCAGACCAACAGGAATCAGGGACACTTTGTTTGTCATGTCGTGCACGAAATGCTGTTTCCCCCTGCCCACAGCAGTACAACACCAAGACAAACACATCCCAGAACCACAAGGACACACATGTCCAAACTAAACAAAAAGAATCACTGTCCAAGTGAACGAACGCCAGCCAGGATGACTTTCAGAACCGCCGGTCTGCATGGGCTAGCAGTTAGCTCAGCCCGCCCCGCCCCCAGCGTCCCACCAGACCGCCCCAGCGTCTCCTCCTCGGGCGCAGCTCCAGGCAGGGGTCGTGGCTCCCGAGTCCACTGGATGAAGCAGACCAAGCTCTCCCCAGCCGATCCAGTGCCATCTCTCCCAGCCAGACACCCTCGACCCCCCCCCCCCGCACTCCTCACGACCACATCAAAAACACCACAGTCAATGACAGGTGAGGCCGCCGCCAGACCGCCTTTGGTGTTATCGGAACTGCCAGTCCGCATGAGCTAGCAGTTAGCTTAGGCTGCCCCGCTCTCCCAGCCGATCCAGCACCAGCTCTCCCAGCCATCAAATGAAAACAAAACTTAAACGCAGACGTGGACAAAGACACGGTGTGGGCGGTACTGGGTGACACTGCCATCTTCCCACACCGACACCGGGTGAGGGCACTGCAAACGCGAATTCACGCAGCCATCTTCCCACACCGGAAGCGGAACCAGTCTGCGGCCTTTAACAAACACCTGATATAATAAGCTGCCATCCCAGTGCACCCAGTGCTCCCAGTCTAGAGTTTACATGGAGTCCTCCATGAAGAGGACGTGCTGATTAAAAGTGACTTTCAGACACAGGTCTGAGTTGTATGAGCTCTTCATTAGTTCACATTACCACCACTCTTCCTTGCTGTATTTCTACCATGGCTTTACTTTTCCTTTAAAGCTTCTGGCAGACCAGAGAACCAGAAGTACTGCATCTGAACTACAACCAGAAGTACCGCGTCTGAACTACAACCAGAAGTACCGCGTCTGAACTACAACCAGAAGTACCGCGTCTGAATTACAACCAGAAGTACCGCATCTGAACTACAACCGGAAGTACCGCATCTGAACTAGAACCAGAAGTACCGCGTCTGAAACTAGAACCAGAAGTACCGCGTCTGAACTAGAACCAGAAGTACTGTGTCTGAACTAGAACCAGAAGTACCGCATCTGAACTAGAACCGGAAGTACCGCATCTGAAACTAGAACCAGAAGTACCGCGTCTGAACTAGAACCAGAAGTACTGTGTCTGAACTAGAACCAGAAGTACCACATCTGAGCTAGAACCGGAAGTACCGCATCTGAACTAGAACCAGAAGTACCGCATCTGAACTAGAACCAGAAGTACTGCATCTGAGCTAGAACCGGAAGTACCGCATCTGAGCTAGAACCGGAAGTACCGCATCTGAACTAGAACCGGAAGTACCGCGTCTGAACTAGAACCAGAAGTACCGCGCCTGAACTAGAACCAGAAGTACCGCGTCTGAACTAGAACCAGAAGTACTGCGTCTGAACTAGAACCAGAAGTTCCACATCTGAACCACACAGAAGTATGACAAGATACATATCATACAACTCTCAACGCTGTTAGCAGTACTACTATTACTACAACATGTACTACCGCCATTACTTCATGAGTACTCTGTCCTTTAATGTTTGATCAAAAGTGGTGTGTACTTTCATCCTGTGTGTGTCTTTGTAGAGCAACACGTGTACGTAGTAGTATGTGTTCATACGCTTTGAAACCAGTTGATCTGATCATGGTATGTGTTCATGATGAAGCTGAAGCCCCTCTGAGCCTCCAGGACCACCCAGAGCTGTTTAGGAGGATTCAGACTATACACACACACACGCACAAACACACACAATACACACACACAATACACAAACACACACAATACACACGCACACACACACACATACATACACACACACATACATACATGCACACACACACACACACACACACATACATACATGCACACACACACACACACACACACAGGCTGTTTGATATGTTTTGAGGATGATCTTAAATGTGTGCACACACACGCACAATACATAGACACACATAATACACACACATAGCTAGCAGAAGATAGTGTGTGAGTTTGAACCCAGCATTTACAGAGGCAGCAGTGTGTACGGTGTAGTAACGTCAGCACAGACAGGGGTTTGGGATGTGTGTGTGTGTGTGTGTGTGTGTGTGTGTGTGTGTGTGTGTGTGTGTGTGTGTGAGACACATCTCACTGTAAAGACATGTGGTCCAGATGTTCACCCTGCAGTGTGTTAATTGCCTGGTTTAATTGTCTGAATGTGTCAACAGTGTGACTTTACAGCAGAGGCTTATCACAACACATACAACACACACATCAACACACATGTAGTACACACTACAACACACACATCAACACACATGTAGTACACACTACAACACACACATCAACACACATGTAGTACACACTACAACACACACATCAACACACATATAGTACACACTACAACACACACATCAACACACATGTAGCACACACTACAACACACACATCCACACACATGTAGTACACACTACAATACACACATCAACCCACATCTAGTACACACTACAACACACACATCTAGTACACACTACAACACACACATCAACACACATCTAGTACACACTACAAAAAAACACATCAACACACATCTAGTACACAATACAACACACATCTAGTACACACTACAACACACACTTCAACACATATCTAGTACACACTACAACACCCACATCAACACATCTTGTACACACTACAACATACATCAACACATCTAGTACACATTACAACACACCCATCAACACACATCTAGTACACACTACAACAAACACAACACACATCTAGTACACACTACAACACACCAACACACATCTAGTACACGATACAACACACATCAACACACATCTAGTACACACTACAACACACACATCCACACACATGTAGTACACACTACAATACACACATCAACCCACATCTAGTACACACTACAACACACACATGAATACACATCTAGTACACATTACAACACATCAACACACATCTAGTACACACTACAACACACACATCAACACTCGTACACATTACAACACACAAATCAACACACATCTAGTACACATTACAACACACACATCTAGTACGCACTACAACACACATCAACACATCTATTACACACTACAACACACATCAACACATATCTAGTACACATTACAACACACATATAGTACACGCTACAACACACACATCAACACACACCTAGTACACTACAACACACACATTCACATATCTAGTACACATTACAACACACACAGCAAAACATCTAGTACACACTACAACACACATCTAGTACACAATACAACACACATCAACATACATCTAGTACACACTACAACACACATCAACACATACATATAGTACACATTACAACACACACATCAACACATATCTAGTACACACTACAACATACACATCAACACATAACTAGTACACATTACAACACACAAATCTAGTACACATTACAACACACATCAACACATATCTAGTACACACTACAACACACACATCCACACATAACTAGTACACATTACAGCACACATATCTAGTACACATTACAACACACACATCAATACACATCTAGTACACATTACAACCCACACATCAACACATATCTAGTACACATTACAACCCACACATCAACACATATCTAGTACACATTACAACACACACATCAACACATATCTAGTACACATTACAACCCACACATCAACACATATCTAGTACACATTACAACCCACACATCAACACATATCTAGTACACATTACAACACACACATCAACACATATCTAGTACACATTACAACACACACATCAACACACATCTAGTACACACTACAACACACACATCTAGTACACACTACAACCCACACATCAACACATATCTGGTGACGTGATGGACAGAAGGGGGACAGCGTGGTGAGGTGGTGGACAAAAGGGGTGCAGCGTGGTGAGGTGGTGGACAGGAGGACAGCGTGGTGAGGTGGTGGACAGGAGGACAGCGTGGTGAGGTGGTGGACAGAAGGGGTGCAGCTTGGTGAGGTGGTGGACAGAAGGGGTGCAGCGTGGTGAGGTGGTGGACAGGAGGACAGCGTGGTGAGGTGGTGGACAGGAGGACAGCGTGGTGAGGTGGTGGACAGAAGGGGTGCAGCTTGGTGAGGTGGTGGACAGAAGGAGGACAGCGTGGTGAGGTGGTGGACATGGACAGACTGCAGCATGGTAAGGTGGTGGACATGGACAGACAGTGTGCAGCGTGGTGGGGTGGTGGACAGCGTGGTGAGGTGGTGGACATGGACAGACAGTGTGCAGCGTGGTGAGGTGGTGGACAGCGTGGTGAGGTGGTGGACAGCGTGGTGAGGTGGTGGAAGGAAGGGGGACAACGTGGTGAGGTGGTGGACAGAAGGGGTGCAGTGTGGTGAGGTGGTGGACATGGACAGACTGCAGCATGGTGAGGTGGTGGACATGGACAGACAGTGTGCAGTGTGGTGAGGTGGTGGAAGGAAGGGGGACAACGTGGTGGACAGAAGGGGGACAGTGTTGTGATGAATCATGCTGTCAGTGGAACAGTTCAGCAGAGGTCAGGGCCGGCTGGCAGCAGATATGTTGCAGCTAAATCACAAGATCGTCACAAGGCTGCGGTGTGGGGGGGAGGCTGTGCTCTCAGTCCAGCGGCTTCTGGCCGCCGGTGTCTCGTGTCGGTTGTGGGGGGGGGGGAGGCTGTGCTCTCAGTCCAGCGGCTTCTGGCCGCCAGTGTCTCGTGTCGGTTGTGGGGGGGGGGGGGCTGTGCTCTCAGTCCAGCGGCTTCTGGCCGCCAGTGTCTCGTGTCGGTTGTGGGGGGGGGGGCTGTGCTCTCAGTCCAGCGGCTTCTGGCCGCCGGTGTCTCGTGTCGGTTGTGGGGGGGGGGGGGGGGGAGGCTGTGCTCTCAGTCCAGCGGCTTCTGGCCGCCAGTGTCTCGTGTCGGTTGTGGGGGGGGGCTGTGCTCTCAGTCCAGCGGCTTCTGGCCGCCGGTGTCTCGTGTCGGTTGTGGGGGGGGGGGGGGGAGGCTGTGCTCTCAGTCCAGCGGCTTCTGGCCGCCGGTGTCTCGTGTCGGTTGTGTGGGGGGGGGGGGGGGGGAGGCTGTGCTCTCAGTCCAGCGGCTTCTGGCCGCCGGTGTCTCGTGTCGGTTGTGGGGGGGGGGGGGGGAGGCTGTGCTCTCAGTCCAGCGGCTTCTGGCCGCCGGTGTCTCGTGTCGGTTGTGGGGGGGGGGGGAGGCTGTGCTCTCAGTCCAGCGGCTTCTGGCCGCCGGTGTCTCGTGTCGGTTGTGTGGGGGGGGGGGGGGGGGAGGCTGTGCTCTCAGTCCAGCGGCTTCTGGCCGCCGGTGTCTCGTGTCGGTTGTGTGTGGGGGGGGGGGGGGGGAGGCTGTGCTCTCAGTCCAGCGGCTTCTGGCCGCCAGTGTCTCGTATCGGTTGTGGGGGGGGGAGGCTGTGCTCTCAGTCCAGCGGCTTCTGGCCGCCGGTGTCTCGTGTAACACATCCGACGGATGGAAGCGCAGAATGAAGCAGAGGCAGGAAGGGGAGGGGTGGTTGAAAAGGTGAAAGAGGGAGACGTCAGTGGGTATTGTGTTCACCGAGACTGGTTCAGAGACTAGACGCCAGGTCAGTCTGGGAACACACACACACACACACACACACACAGACTATTGATATGAGGGGGGTGTAACTCAACACCTGAGGAGGAGGAGGAGGGTCTGCCTGGCTCGCATGAAAGACTTGGGTGTGGCAGGGTGTGTGTGTGTGTGTGTGTGTGTGTTTGGGGGTGGGGTTGTTGATATTGGTGTCAGACACATGAAGAGCAGTGTAGGAACATGTTAGCATGACTGCTAGTGTGTGTTTCATGGGAGTTGTGCGCAGACTGTCACGGATGTGTGTGAGTCATCAGCGTACGGTACACACGTTGACTTTAAAAGGACTAACAGCACACTTTACAACTCTTACATTCAAAACACACACACACACACAGGCTGGTGCAGTTCAACACATGTGACCCAGTAAGTCAGGAAGTCCAGGTGGCAACATGATGTGTAAACACTAATGGTTTGTGTTGGTGCTGGTGTGGTGTTCAGGTGCTGGACCACTATGAGAGGGAGGGATTTCACTTCCTGTCCAAGGTGTTTAACTCCTCCCACTCCTTCCTGGAGGACCTGACCGGGCTCACACTGCTGCACCAGGAGACACAAGCTGCAGAGGTAACGCACACACACACATGTACACACACAAAGACATGCAGACACTGATGCAGACACATACACACACACACACACACACACACACACACACATTTATACGCACACACTGACACATGCACACGCAAGGCTACGCACAAACACACAGTGCATTTGGTACACAGGCTGCTCCATTTCTAAGTTCTGATTGCTTCCATGTTTTATATGTGTGTCTGTGTGTGGATGTGTGTCTGTGTGTGGATGTGTGTCTGTTTGTGTATGTGGATGTGTGTCTGTGTGTGGATGTGTGTCTGTGTGTGGATGTGTCTGTGTGTAGATGTGTGTCTGTTTGTGTATGGGGATGTGTGTCTGTGTGTGGATGTGTGTCTGTGTGGATGTGTGTCTGTTTGTGTATGGGGATGTGTGTCTGTGTTTGTATGTGGATGTATGTCTGTGTGTTTATGTGGATACGTGTGTGGATGTGTTTGTATGTGGATGTTTGTCTGTGTTGATGTGTGTCTGTGTGTCTGTGGATGGGGGTGGTTTTGTAGTGTGTGTGTCTGTGTGTCTATGTGGATGTGTGTCTGTGTGGATGTGTCTGTGTGTATGTGTGTCTCTGTGTGTATGTGTGTCTGTGTGTATGTGGATGTGTGTCTGTGTGTGTGTATGTGGATACGTGTGGGGATGTGTTTGTATGTGGATGTTTGTCTGTGTTGATGTGTGTCTGTGTCTGTGGATGGGGGTGGTTTTGTAGTGTGTGTGTGTGTGTGGATGTGTGTGTGGATGTGGATCTGTGTGTATGTGTATGTTTGTCTGTGTGTATGTGTGTCTCTGTGTGTATGTGGATGTGTGTGTGGATGTGTGTGTGTGGATGTGTGTGTATGTGGATGTTTGTCTGTGTGGATGTGTGTGTGTGTTTGTGGATGGGGGTGGTTTTGTAGTCTGTGTGTCTGTGTCTGTGTGGATGTGTGTGTGTGTCTCTGTGTGGATGTGTGTGTGGATGTGTGTGTGTGTGTGGATGTTTGTCTGTGTGGATGTGTGTCTGTGGATGGGGGTGGTTTTGTAGTGTGTGTGCGTGTGTGTGTTTTATGTTAGAGAAAGTGGTGTGTGCAAGAGAGAGACAGAAAGCTAGAAAGAGGGGGAGGGAGGGGTGTGTGTGTGTGATGTGGTTGGTCTGGTTTAATGGAACTGTGGGAAAATCCCACCTAGTTTCTCTCATAACGCAGAGAGAGAGAGAGAGAGAGAGAGAGAGAGAGAGCGAGAGATCATAATGGAGGGAGAGAGAGAAGGATGAAAAGCAGGAGAGATGAGTGAAGATCTTTGAGCTCTGTGACTCTCTCTTTTAACCATCCTCTCTGTTGCTTTCACTCTTTCTTCCACTCCCTCTCTCATTCCCTCTCTCAATCGCTCCCTGTCTCTCTCTCTCTCTCTCTCAGTCATTCTTTTGCTCCCCATTTCTTGGTCGCCCCCCCTCCTTTTCTCTTTATCCCTTGATCCTTTCCTGTTCTGTCTCTCTCCGCCCCTCCTCTCTGTGATGGAGTTTTCTGGTGTGGGTTCTCCACTCCTCCACCAGAAGATGGACGGATAGTTTGGGCTGTTTCCCCGTTCTGTGGATTAACCCCCATGTGAAGCGGCTCTGCAGCAGTGATGGAGTGTTAGGACCTCCACCAGTGCTGCAGAGCGGCTGCAGGCAGATCCAGCCCGAGCTGTGGAGGCGCCGGCTGGAAGTGAGGATCTCTCAAAAAGAACTCTGGTTTTTAGAAAAGAAGTTACGATGAAATACTTCCTGTAAATATCGTCGATGTGGGCTTTGCATAAGAATCTGTGATTAGTACCTTAGTATGATGCACCTTTGGGTGATTCAGTCTCCTATCCCAGTTCATTTGCTTTTCTTCATAAAGGGACTGAGTCCACATAAAGCTACAGTCCTGAAGATTTACATGTCGAAGTTGCCAAAAAGGACAATATCTAATGCACAAACATCCAAATCCTGCAGACCGTAGTAGTATGTGATGTGAACAGTTGGTGTCTGGTATTACCTTTCCAGGAAAAATATTAGTGTGCATAGTGTTCTCCATCGTCGTCATAGCAGCCAAATGAGGAAGAGGAAGGAAGGTAGTGTTGAGTTTGAAGAAGGAAGGTTGTAGTGGCAAAAAAGCTCTTAAAAGAACTTTTACCAACAGATATCTCAGTTAACATCTCAAGCTGAAGCACTGCTTCTGTATTTGCTTCATCAACGGGGGGAGGCTGATGTATTAATACTGATGGAAGAAGTATCACTGGGATGTGGAAGAATATTATCATTCAAGATTGTACCTTTAAACTATAGAAGTACGAAGTTCCCCATAATCTACAATCCTTCAATCCAGCTAACCAAAATACACATTCTGCTTTATTTTAATATTTCACTCGACAAAATCTCAGCCTATAGACTTTCTCAGCTCAGACAATAAAAATCCATATACATATGAAGTACAGTGAGTGACAGCAATTAGACTGATATATATGTGTGTGTGTGTGTGTGTGTGTGTGTGTGTGTGTGTGTGTGTGTGCGTATATATAATATTAGAAGAAAATCCCCCTGTCCCAGCCTGCATCTTGCACCCTGAAACAATATGTTGGACTGTCTCAGGAGCATCTTTGCATATCCTACACCTTGGATACTGTCTGCTGTAGTAGAACCCTGCCTCTATGGATCTGGTGTTGAATCCGAATCAGCTTTATTGGCCAAGTAGCTTATGCACATGAGGAATTTGACTCTGCTTCAAAGTAGTTTCTAGCATTCGCATACATCACCCCCCCCCCCAAAAAAGAGAACAAAAAAACAAAAAAAAACCGAAGTTACTTGAAAAACAAACAAGACGTTGGAGACAAGCATGTATGCACAACAGGTATCTCACATGTCACTACTATACAGAGTTTTGTTGTGGTTTAATAATCAACAACCTATGCCCATACACTATACCATATACCATATCACAACTCCACAACCCATGATGCCCATATACAATACTTAAATACTCAAACAATATTACACTATATTATCTTTTATACCAAAAGTATACACTATCTCTTCACCTACCATCCACCACACAATTACATACTATATTATATAGTACCTATGTTAAAACCACAGTAATAATTTGTAACCAGTACGCAGCAGTTGTATGTGTATTTACAATTACACATTTGTATTGCACAAACATTTGTATTGTACATCTGGTTTAAAAAAGAGGTAGTGCACATCATGAATATGTATCTATGAATCTTGAATATTTTAGGTGAGACATCTTGACCCAAGGGGGCTATTTACAAAGTGTCATATTTACATAATAAGTGTCTATTCCTGCACCATACTGTTAAGTGTTCATGAGAGAGATGGCCTGTGGGAAAAACTGTTCCTGTGTCTGGTGGTTTTGGTGCACATTGCTCTGTAACACTTGCCAGAGGGTAGGAGTTCAAACACTGTGTCCTGGGTGTGTGTGTGTGTGTGGGGGGGGGGGTCTGTGCTGATTCTGCCCGCCTGTTTTTGGGCCCTAGAGGTATACAAGTCCTGCAGGGTGGGCAGGGGAGTGCCAATGATTATTTCTGCTGTCCTTACTGTTTGCTGCTATCTGTTCATATCCTGTTTTGTTGCTTCTCCGTACCAAACCGTGATGGATGTGCACAGGACAGATTCAATCACTGCGATGTAGAACTGACTCAACAGCTCCTGTGGCAGATCAAATTTCCTCAATTGCCACAGAAGGAGCATCCTCTTCTGGGCCTTTTTGAGGATGGTGTTGATATTGGTCTCTCACTTCAGGTCTTTGTAAATGATAGTTCCCATAAACTTGAAGTTCTCAACGGTGGACACAGGGCTGTTGTGATACTGTGAGGGGGAGCAGTGCTGAGGGTCACCTAAAGTTGAGGGATATCTTCTAAAGTCCACTATCATCTCCACAGTCTTGCGCATGTTCAGCTCCAAGTTCTTCTGACTGCACCAGAGCACCAGCTGCTCAACCTCCCGCCAACATGCAAACTTGTCACCATCCTGGATGAGTCCAATGGCCATAGTGTCATCTGCAAACTTCAGGAGTATAACAGCTGGTCCTTGGAGGTGCAGTCATTGGTGTAGAGGGAGAAGAACAGTGGGGAAAGGACACATTCCTGGGGAGCACCAGTGCTGATTGGCTGTATACCAGAAGTGACTTCCCTCAGCCTCATCTGCCTTTTCCTGCCCATCAGGAAGGTGGTGCTCCACTTACAGATTGGGGAATACACTGAGATGGGAGAATTTGGAGGAGAGAATTTCTGGAATGATGGTGTTGAATGCCGAGCTGAAGTCCACAAACAGGTTCCTTGCATATGTCACTGGGCAGTCAAGGTGTTGCAGGATGTAGTGGCAGTCCCTTGTTGACTGCATCATCCACTGACCTGTTTGCCCAGTAGGCAAACTGCAGAGGTCCAAGAGGTGTCCTGTGACGTTCTTCGAAAGACTTCATGATCACAGATGTCAGAGTGACAGGCCTGTTGTCCTTCAGTCCTGTGATGGAGGGTTTCTTGGGGACTGGGATGATGGTGGACCATTTGAAGCAGGAAGGGACTTCACACAGCTCCAGGGATCTGTTGATCAGCACAGACTTTAAGACAGGATGGGGAAACACCATCTGGACCCGGAGCTTTCCTGGTCTTCGGTCTTTGGAAAAGCTGGCTCACAACCTCTAAACATATCTTGAGTGCAGCCTGAGTATGGGGGGGGGGGGCTGCCAGAGGCATGATGGGGGCTGTTGTTGTTGGTCTGGAGTGGGTGAGGAGTGTGAATTTGTCCCTCTCAAACCTGCAATAGAAGACATTCAAGTCATCAGCCAAGTCTTTGTTTGCCTCAGCATGGGGGGATGGTCTTCTGTAGTTTGTGAAGTCTTTCAGGCCCCTCCACAGAGACACAGGGTCATTGGCTGAATACCTGTTTTTCAGCGTAGCTTTATTTAGCCACTCTGATCTCCTTTGTCACTCTACCGATACTGCACTCCTTTCGGTAATGGAATCACTGCGTTTGGCTAGAGCTCCTGGTCAGTCCTCAGCTTTATTGCTGCTAGATATGTCAGCTGAACTTGACACGGTTAACCACCAAATCCTCCTCTCCACACTCTCTGAGCTTGGTATTTCAGGGTCTGCCCTTCACTGGTTTATGTCCTACTTCTGAGGGAGATCTTTTAGAGTATCTTGGAGCGGAGAAGTGTCCAAACGACACGGCTTATCCACAGGAGTGCCTCAAGAGTCAGTGCTCGGTCCCCTTCTCTTCTCAATATACACCACCTCACTTGCTGCAATCATCCCCTCCCATATCTCTGTGAATGTTCTCATTCATCCAGGTCATGGTTATCCAAAGGAGTTGAATCAAGTGCGACTGGAATTGGTATATATCCATGAAGACGTTTTGCCTGTAGAGCCACTCATATCTATGGCTCTGTTAGCGACAGGCGTTGGTAAACATCGGAACACAAAGAGCCATGGACATCAATAGCTCTGACAACGACTCCAAAGAGGATAAATTCTGAGTCTCATCACCAGCCAGTCAGACTAGCTTGGTCTAGTCAGAAAGGCACGAACTGAGGAAGCCTCTTGGATGAGAGGCAAAACGTCTTCATGGATATATACCAAGTCCAGTCGCACTTGATTCAACTCCTTTGGATCCCCTCCCATAGTTTCTCATACCATTGCTATGCTGACGATACCCAGCTCTTCCAAAATTCCTGCCAGATGACCTCACAGTCTCGGCATGGATATTGTCATGCCTTGCTGATATCTCTGCATGGATGAAAGAATGCCACCTTCAGCTTAACCTAAGACTGAGCTCCTTGTCATCCCAGCCTGTCCATCCTTACAACAACAGATCTATATCCAACTCTGATCAACCCAACTCATGCCCACAAAGTCTGCCTGAAACCTGGGTGTCATTATTGATAAACTAACTTTTAAGGTTCATGTGGCATTGATTGCTCAGTTGTGCCTGTACAACATCAGGAAAATTAGACCCTACCTGTTTGAGCATGCAGCACAACTGCTGGTACAGGCTCTTGTTATACACGCATTGACTACTGCAACTCGTTACTGGCAGGTCTCCCTGCATGCACTTTCAAACCTCTGTAAATGATCCAGAACGCAGCGGCGCATCTGGTCTTCAGCCAACCCAAAACAGCACGTCACTCTGCTGTTACAAAAACTTCCACTGACTTCCAGTTGCTACCCGCATCAAATTCAAATCCGTGAAGCTCACTTACAAAACAGCAACTAAAACTGCTCCCGCCTACCTGAACTCTCTCATTGAGGTCTACACTCGGTCCCGCTTACTACGCTCTGCCAATGAAAGGCGCCTGGCACTACCACCACAGTGGGTCCCTGAGTCACTAGCCAGACTCTTCTCTTCTGTAGTTCCCCGGTGGTGGAACGAGTTACCAAACTCCATTTGATCCGCTGAGTCCCTCTCCATCTTTAAGATGAAGCTATAGACTCAGGTCTTTCACAAACACCTCGACACCTGATGGTATTTATAAAAATACAACAAAAAAAAGGCTTCTATAAACCCTATGCATTGCCTTTGTGCACTGCCTATTGACACCTATGTCCTATCGGACTTGAACCTAGTTTTTTGGCACTTACTCGTGTTGTCCCATGACTAGATCCTTGCTTGTGTTGTATTAACTCTCAGATGTATGTTGGTTTGGATAAAAGCGTCTGCTAATTGAAATTGTAACATTTTAACTCTGATCTCCTTTGTCAGTGAATTTCTGGCCTGCTTGTACAGGGCTCTAGCCCCACTGCTGTAGGCATCCTGCTTGGCCTGCTGAAGTTGTCTTAGTTTGGCTGTGAACCCTGGCTTGTTATTGTCGTATATGCAGAAGGTCTTGGTATGCACATACATGTCTTCACAAAAGCTGATGTAAGATGTCACAGTGTCTTGAGTGCCTGCGCTTGTGCTGACATTATCAGAGCCTCTGTGCTGTCCTTCAGACCAGCCTTTTCTAGCCACTGGTAGGATTTATTGATGTCAGCCACTCCAACTATCTACCGATGGTACATCCCATAGAGGGGCTTGATCTTCCATGATGTTTCGTCTTCTTCCTCATCGCCCTCTCTCCTCTGCTGCCTGAGGTGTTCATTGAACACTTTGTCCTGGGGGGCCATCTCCCCAATGTACTCTTGGAGGCTTCTTGTTTCATCCTGGATAGAGGTCTGACACTCACCAATCCCCGGCCCCCCTCTTTTCACTGCTTGTACAGTTTCAGGGTGCTGGACTTAGCCTGAAATCCTCTGTGCATTGTGAGGCGTTTTTGTGTCTTTATCTGTGGCCTCTATTTTTCCTGTGACCAGCTTACCATCCCAGCTTGGTATCTGATGACTGGTAGGGCAAATGTGTTGATGGCTTGCATTTTATTCCTACCATTGAACTGACTTCTCAGGACCTGCCTTACTCCCTGGAGGTATTTGGCTGTAGCTGACCCCCTTGCTTTCTCGTCATGGCTCTCGTTGGTCTGTGGAATACCCAGGACTTTTAACTGTCCTATATGTCTACAATCTTGCCTTCTGGTAGCCCCAAGTCTTTGGTCCTGATCACCTTCCCTCTCTTTGTCACCATTTGACCACACTTTTCCAGTCCAAATGACATCAAGATGTCATTGCTCTGAGGGGAACCCTCTGGGCCTTCAAGGTATTCAGTGATGGCCTAAGAAAAAATATTAAAAATACATTTTTCTACTTGTAATATATTTTTTACTTGTTTTTATTCACTGAAATAATAGTAATAATTTCGAGATCATCAATACATGTCTTGGCAAACAGTGGGTTAATTTAATAGAACAAGAAATGGGCCAAGCACAGTTTTTCTTCCGATGATATCTGGGTGAATCAGTGACTTCCCCTTGCCAGGACCTTCAGTAGCTGTAATGAATGCCTGTGTAATTCAAGTCAACGTGGGCATGAATTTGACTTTGACAGTCTTAGCCAATCATATATTGTTGAGTTGTGAGCGGGACAATATCCCGATATCTTCCAGGCATTTACAAAGTGGATAGGCGACCCCCGATATTATCATCAACTTTGAACTTGAGTTGTGAGTGAGATAAGCTACGTGCTGATGGAAAACGCAATGGCCGCTGCATTCACCAGCGATCTTGTTGCCGATCTAATTCGTGTGCCTTTGTCTACATTTTTTTACATGTTCGCCCAAACGGACTAAATTACAGGGTGAATTTTGCGAGAGTAGGCTGCCATGAGTCTCTCAAGTGGGGTGGATCTTCTACTCTGAGTTGGTGTGCACGGTCCATGACAAAATAATATTGCGGCTATATTTTCTTCAAGTTGTTGAAGTTGTGTGAGTGAATGCTGAACACTGTTGCATCATAATGGAAACTTGTTTGTTGTTTTTGTCTTTGTGCCATGTGGTGCGCTTGTGCAATCTGATGGTAACGCTGCAATATCTGCTATAGTGCCCAGTGGTATGTATGTGTATTGTGGTTGTTGAAGATCTATGTGTGTGTGGGGGGGGGGGTGCAGTTTGTTACTGAAGGCCCTGACTGAAACCCCATGGTACGCTACTGTCATGGCTGTATATTCTGGTGAGGAGGATCAGTGAATTGATGTCTTGTTCACTCTTAGCATACAGCTTGATGTCATCCATGTAACATATAGAGGAGGTAACTGATAGTTACACCACTTCTGGATTTGTGTCCATATCCTCTCTTTTGGATGATCTGACTGAGGGGGTTCAGGCCTATGCAGAGCAGCAGTGGGCACAGCGCGTTACCTTGGTATGTGCTGCACTTGGTGGTCACTTCTGCAGTGGCCATGGAGTTGGCCTCTAGGTTTGTTTTCCACAGCTGCACTGAGTTCTTGAGGAAGGTTATCAGTGTCCTGGTGGCCTTGTATAGTGTGTTGTGGAGAGGCAGGTTATTGTTCAGTGGCTTGAAAGTGACTACGTTTACATGATGTTAGAAAGAGTCGATTTATTGTGTTAGTCCGACTAAAACTGGACTTTTAAAATACATGTAAACATGTGAGTTCCACTGAAATCGTACTACATCCAATTTCTGGAAGTGGGACTAACATATCTAGATAATGCGGTTGGGGATGGATTTACTCTGGCATGTATACGCTTCAGTCGGCCCCGAACTGGCCTAGACTTTCTGTGCGTGATCCATAGTTTCCACGGCAATCTTGCACCCGAAAGTGGAACAGCATAGTATCAACAGCATCAACATGGCGAGTGCTTGAGCAAGAACCACACATTTCTGGACAGACGAGGAGACAAACTTTATGTTTTGTCAGCTAAAGGAGGTGAATATCCTAAAGTACATGGATGGAAGGAGAACGCGGAATGGCAAACTATTTAAGAAAGTGGCGGAAAAGTTGGACGAAACAGGATTTAAAAGAACCCCCGAGCAAATCCATGTTCGGTGGAAGCGCCTCAAACAGGCCTACTACTACAGGCCTGCTAACTTGTTTGTCGCTTGTTTGATATGTGATGCAATAGGTCAACCGGAAGAAGGTTCAATAGCAACCAGCTGAAAGGGGGCATATCGCCACCTACTGTACCGGGGTCGGACATACTTCCATCAATAAATCAATTCTGCCACACTTCTTATGTACTGGGACAACAGTAGTCCAGTTATATGGCCTAATCGAGCTATAACCGTAGCTCGACTTAACTGTGCATGTAAACACATGAATGTTTTACCCTTGTGGGGATCCTTCATGATGACTATTGACCCGCCCTGTTAGCCCGTGAATGTTATACCCTTGTGGGGATCCTTCATGATCACTTTTGACCCTCCCTGTTAGCCAGTGAAATTTTTTTTTTAAACTTTATTTTTCAATTTTCAAGTTTTTTTTGAAACAGGTATACAAAGCACACGAACAACAACAACAACAACAACAACAACAACAAAAAGAAACATGTAGGAATCCCCCCTCCCCCCAAGGCTAAAAAAAAAAGGACTATGCAGGGATTTCTTATTCCAAGTCCACATAATAACCATATTTTTGAAGATGATATAAAGTTGTACACATATATCTATAAGTATTGTCGTTACAACCAGGTAACTAAAAAGTACATTCAATAAAAGGGAAAACCTTCAATAAAGTATATGAAAGGACTCCAGGTCAAAGTAAAGTTTTTGCGGATTTCACATATTTTGTATCGGAGCTTTTCTAAAGGTAGAAAGGACAGTACCTCCCTCAACCACTGCAAAAATGATGGCGCTTTATTCGACTTCCAATTAAATAGAATCAGTCTGCGTGCTAGTAATGAGGCAAATGCCAGAGCATTTGCCTGTAAAGTTGTGACCTTACAGTTAGGGGGCGGTATGCCAAAGATGGCTGTGTGAAAATCAGGGTTTATGGTCTGTTTACAGATATGTGAGTATACATTAAATATCTGTCCCCAATAACTGTCGAGGGAGGGGCATGCCCAGGACATGTGTCCCACCGAGACTGGACTATGGCTGCACCTCAGACAGCCAGGGTCTGTGGTGGGAAAGATTCTGGCAAGCTTGTCCCCCGAGTAGTGAAGACGGTGAAGCACCTTAAACTGAATTAACCCATGTCGTATACACAATGAGGACGTATGTATACGGGTTAAGCTGTTCCGCCACGCCTATTCAGAAAGCTCTACACCCAGCTCTCTCTCCCATGCAGTTTTTGTTTTGTCCCAGGATATCTGTTTCAATCCCTGTATCAGTGTGTAAATTATAGAGACCCGTCTCTTCCCAAAGGGATCCATCTCTAGAATAACATCTAATTGGCTCCTGGTTGGCAGATACGGAAATGAGGGAAACACTTTCTTGGCAAAACTATGGATTTGAAGGTATCTAAGAAAATGGGATCTGGGTATGTTATGGTCTTTGGTAAGTGTTTCAAATGAGGTGAATGTTCCATCTTTAAATAGATCACAGAAAAACACCAGTCCATTCCCATGCCAAAGTTGAAATGCGTTATCTAACACAGATGACAAGAAGAATTGATTATTTGCTACTGGAAAAAGACCGCTAGCATGCTTTAATTCAAAATGCCTCCTAAACTGGAGCCATATCCTAAGTGAAGCTTTAACCACCGGGTTTGTTATTTGTATGTTACGATTATGTGGTATTGGAGAGGTTAATATCGGTAAAGGATTGGATAAGAGTTCCATGTGAACCCAATCTGTACCCTGTTGATTCTCATTTGTAAATGCCCAATGTAAAAGTTTTACAATGTTCGCAGCCCAGTAGTAACAAATAAAGTTAGGCAAGCCTAATCCCCCTGTCTCCTTAGGGACCTCCAAGCATATTTTCTTCATCCTGGGGTTTTAATTGTTCCAGATGAATGATGAAATTAATCTATCTAATTGTTGAAAAGTTGTCTTAGGTATGAATATGGGAATCATTTGAAAAAGATAGAGAAATCTGGGTAAGACTGACATTTTAACTATATTAATGCGGCCCGCTAATGAAATTGGTAGCGTTGACCACTTTTTAAAATCTTGTTTTGTTCATTCTATTAGTGTTTTAAAGTTATGGTTATATAACCTCTCCATTGTATGAGTGACTTTGATTCCTAAATATGTAAATACATTATGTTCAAGTTTGAATGGAAAGCTAGAGTAGTCTCTATCAGTGTGATTAATTGGAAAAAGCAAGCTCTTTGAATAGTTTATCTTTTAACCTGACAGGCGACCAAAGTTATCCAGGGTAAGTAATAGTCTTGGTATGGATTCTGTTGGGTTGGATATGTATAACAACAGGTCATCTGCATAAAGTGATACCTTATGCAATTTACTGCCTCGTGAGATACCTTTAATGCCATCCTCTGCCCTAAGAGCTATAGTGAGTGGCTCAATTGCCAAATCGAACAGGTAAAGAGAGAGGCTGCAGCCCCTATGGAGTAAAAAATAATCAGAAATAATATTATTCGTCCGCACTGCGGCTGTCGGTGAGCAATACAATATTTTAACCCATGCTAGGAATGAGAAACCAAAGCCAAACCTTTCTAGAACAGCAAATAGATATTGCCATTCGATGCGGTCAAATGCCTTCTCAGCATCTAAAGAAATCACTACTTCTGTCTGTTCTGCGGAATGTGGTGTGTACAGTACATTAAATAGGCGGCGCATGTTATAGAATGACTGCCTGCCTGGTATAAAACCAGTTTGATCAGGGTTAACAACCGTTGGGACAACAGTTTCAATACGGGTGGCCAAGATTTTCTTAAGGATTTTGTAGTCGCAATTCAACAAGCTTACAGGACGGTAGGAGCCACACAGTAGGGGATCTTTTTCTTTTTTAAGTAACACTGATATGATTGCCTGCATCGTAGTTTGGGGTAATTTCTATTGGTTAAAAATGTCCTGTTATATCAGGTTAAGTATTGGTGCCAGCTTGGTAGCAAATTCTTTATACATTTCAATTGTGAAACCATCCGGACCTGGTGCTTTGTTGCTCTGCGTGGATTTAATTGCTTGTATCACTTCCTCACTTCCTCTGTTGATATCTCTCTGTCTATCTGTGCTCTGTCTTCAAGGGCAATTTTTGGTATGGTCAGACTGTCTAAAAAATTGAAAATATGCAACAACTCGCTGGGCGGTTTTGATCTATAAAGGGTAATATAAAATGGTTGAAACTGGTTATTGGGGTCCGCGGTGGTGTAGCGGTCTAAGCATCGGCTCTGTGTCGATGCAGTTGCCCACTGGGGACTGGGGTTCGCGCCCCGGTCTCGTCAGATCCGACTATGGCCGGACTCGACGAAGCAGCAATCATTGGCAACGCTGTCTTCGGGAGGGGGGCGGAGTCGGCTTGTGTTCGTCACGTGAATGCGTCTCTGTGTGTGTCGGAAAAACAGTGGTTCGGCTTGGAGTCGCCTTGTCACGAAAGTGGCGAGGCGGTCTCCTTTGAGACTGCCGACCAGAGAGATGCAGTTGGCGAACGCATGCAGTGCGAGGGTGGGTGTTTGAATTAAAATAGGGATCGATTGGCCACTAAATTGGGAGAAAAAGGGGAAAAATCAGAAATAAATTAAAAAAAAAAAAGAAACTGGTTATTGATGGTGTCAGGGTTGGTAGTCTTTACCCCAGCTGCTGTGCAAATTTCAGAAATAGTGTTAGCGGCTATGGACTGTCTAACCTGATGGGCTAATAGTTTTCCAGCTTTCTCTCCATGCTCATAAAATGTCTGTTTTGATTTAAAGAATAATTGTTCTGTTTGTTTAATGGAGAGATTGTCGAATTCTGTTTTTAATAATAATTTTTTCTTATAAAGTTCAGGTGTTGGGGAATCGGCATATGAACGGTCTACTTCCGCTATACTATGGGACAGTTCTGTTAGACGTTGTTTATGTTTCTTTCTCTCATGTGCTATGTATGAGATTATTTGGCCTCTAAGGTAGGCTTTGAGAGCCTCCCAAACAATAGTTAGTGGCATATCTGGAGTATGGTTGAATTCCATAAAGACATCCATCTGCTGGGAGAGAAAATTTTTAAAGGAGTCCCTGGACAGTAATAGAGGATCAAACCGCCAGGTGCGTTGGGGTTTAGGGCAGTCTATGAAACCTATATCTAGATGTACAGGACTATGATCCGAAATAACAATACTATTATATTGGCTCCCCCTAACCATAGGAAGGACCCTACTATCCAGGAGAAAAAATCAATCCTTGAGTAAGAATGGTGCACTGGGGAAAAAAAGGAGTATTGTTTAATAGTTGGGTTGTTTCTTCTCCAGGGATCAAAAAGAGAGTAGGATTCCATAAATGAATGGATAACAGCGCCTGCCTTCGAAACTTTACTATTAGGTCTTGGGTTTGATCTGTCCAAATATGGATGTAATACACAATTAAAATCTCCCCCCAATATTAATCGGTAATTATTTAAGTCTGGGAGGGCTGCTATGAAACTAGAGAAAAAAAGTGGGTCATCCCAGTTTGGTCCATATACATTTGCCAGTGCCACAAGTGTACCATACAGGTTACCCGTCACTATCACATACCTTCCCCTGGGGTCAGAAATAGTCAGTAGTGGAACGAATGGGATACCCTTCCTGATCAAGATGGCCGTGCCCTGCGTTCTGTTCTCATTCCTGGAACAGAAAATTTGTCCTATCCAAGCTTTCTTTAGTTTTGTGTGTTCACTTGACCGAAGGTGAGTTTCCTGTAAGAACATGACATCAGCTCTCAAAGATTTTAAATGTACAAAAACTCTACTACGCTTTACTGGATTGTGAATTCCCTTTATATTCCAGCTCAAAAAACGAAGATAACCTGTATTCTGAGTGTCAAACATTTTTTCTAAAAATGAAAAGAGAAAAGAAAAGAAAAAGTCCCTGCCTACTAGCTACCAAACAAAAACAGAGCCTTGAGAACCCATGCTGATCTACTAATTCCCTAGAGATCGCATCCCCCATTTCTAGTATAACCTGGCAAATAACCATATAAAAACCCTCTAACAAGCCCCAACCAGGGCGAACAGTGGTCTTGTCAAGATTATATTAAATCAAAAAGTATTTATATACCTAAGAACTATATATCAACACCCATATTAAAATTTTTAAAAAAAGGAAGGAAAATATAGCAACACCCATATAACAGCAGTTATAATACAGTTCCTTTGTAGGTAAGTGACACTGACCTGGGTGTCGCCCTAGCAGTCTCTGTGTCACCCTAGCAGTCTCTGGCAAGTCACCAAAGCACTGTTACGGGTCTCATAGTAATTAGCATCTGTACACACATATACATGCACATACACGATAATAATAAAACAGAAAAATAGCTTTTTAAATGGGCAGCAGGTATGAAACATTCGTATTAAATGAAAAAGGTAACATTATCTGTGAGTCTCAAATTACAAAAGTTAAAGTAAATAGATAAAGTTAAACCGTAACGTTACCCTATTGTCTTGGTGTCTTAGCTAGTTACCTCCGCTAGTTGTTGGCACTTAGCAGCTAATATCAATTAGCCGCCAGTACCAGTTACCCACAAATATATTGGAGTTTATCAACATCTTACTGTACATTGTCCTGAGGCTTTAGATTCTCCGTGATATAACCCATCGCCTTAGATGGTTCTTCGAACCGCTTTTCTTGGCTGGACGATGAAGTGATACAAAGCACCGCCGGGAACCGGATCCCGAACTTGACGCCCTGGCAGCTCTGGAGGAGCCGCTTAGCTTCGGAGAAGGCCGTTCTCTTTTTCGCCACCGCCGCGGTGTAATCCGGGAAGATGCTCACTCTCTTGCCGTGCAGGCTCAACGGAGCAGCCAGTGAATGTTTTACCCTTGTGGGGATCCTTCATGATCACTATTGCCCCGCCCTGTTAGCCGGTGAATGTTTTACCCCTGTGGGGATCCTTCATGATCACTATTGCCCCGCCCTGTTAGCCGGTGAATGTTTTACCCTTGTGGGGATCCTTCATGATCATATTGCCCCGCCCTGTTAGCCGGTGAATGTTTTACCCTTGTGGGGATCTTTCATGATCACTATTGCCCCGCCCTGTTAGCCGGTGAATGTTTTACCCTTGTGGGGATCCTTCATGATCACTATTGCCCCGCCCTGTTAGCCGGTGAATGTTTTACCCTTGTGGGGATCCTTCATGATCACTATTGCCCCGCCCTGTTAGCCGGTGAATGTTTTACCCTTGTGGGGATCCTTCATGATCACTATTGCCCCGCCCTGTTAGCCGGTGAATGTTTTACCCTTGTGGAGATCCTTCATGATCCCTATTGCCCTGCCCTGTTAGCCGGTGAATGTTTTACCCTTGTGGCGATCCTTCATGATCACTATTGCCCCGCCCTGTTAGCCGGTGAATGTTTTACCCTTGTGGGGATCCTTCATGATCACTATTGCCCCTCCCTGTTAGCCAGTGAATGTTTTACCCTTGTGGGGATCTTTCATGATCACTATTGCCCCGCCCTGTTAGCCGGTGAATGTTTTACCCTTGTGGGGATCCTTCATGATCACTATTGCCCCGCCCTGTTAGCCGGTGAATGTTTTACCCTTGTGGGGATCCTTCATGATCACTATTGCCCCTCCCTGTTAGCCGGTGATTTTTTTACCCTTGTGGCGATCCTTCATGATCACTATTGCCCCGCCCTGTTAGCCAGTGAATGTTTTACCCTTGTGGGGATCTTTCATGATCACTATTGCCCCGCCCTGTTAGCCAGTGAATGTTTTACCCTTGTGGGGATCCTTCATGATCATATTGCCCTGCCCTGTTAGCCGGTGAATGTTTTACCCTTGTGGGGATCCTTCATGATTCACTATTGCCCCTCCCTGTTAGCCGGTGAATGTTTTACCCTTGTGGGGATCCTTCATGATCACCATTGACCCGTCCTGTTAGCCGGTGAATGTTTTACCCTTGTGGGGATCCTTCATGATTCACTATTGCCCCTCCCTGTTAGCCGGTGAATGTTTTACCCTTGTGGGGATCTTTCATGATCACTATTGCCCCGCCCTGTTAGCCAGTGAATGTTTCACCCTTGTGGGGATCCGTCATGATCACTATTGACCTGCCCTGTTAGCCGGTGAATGTTTTACCCTTGTGGGGATCTTTCATGATCACTATTGCCCCGCCCTGTTAGCCAGTGAATGTTTCACCCTTGTGGGGATCCTTCATGATCACTATTGACCCGCCCTGTTAGCCGGTGAATGTTTTACCCTTGTGGGGATCCTTCATGATCACTATTGACCCGCCCTGTTAGCCAGTGAATGTTTTACCCTTGTGGGGATCCTTCATGATCACTATTGCCCCGCCCTGTTAGCCGGTGAATGTTTCACCCTTGTGGGGATCCTTCATGATCACTATTGACCCGCCCTGTTAGCCGGTGAATGTTTTACCCTTGTGGGGATCCTTCATGATCACTATTGACCCGCCCTGTTAGCCAGTGAATGTTTTACCCTTGTGGGGATCCTTCATGATCACTATTGACCCGCCCTGTTAGCCGGTGCCATGTGACCATATTTACATACTAAGTTTTAAGGGTTGTTTTTACAATTCTCTCTCCTTCACCTAGAGTCTGTTCAGTTTCAGTGTGTGTGTGTGTGTGAGAGTGTGTGTGTGAGAGTGTGTGTGTGAGAGTGTGTGTGTGTGTGAGAGAGAGAGAGAGAGAGAGAGAGAGAGAGAGAGAGAGAGAGAGAGAGAGAGAGAGAGAGAGAGAGAGAGAGAGAGAGAGAGAGAGAGAGAGAGAGCATGCTAGTGTGTAATGTACGTCACCAGATAGCAGTAATATATACTTAGGGCCTATTTTGGGCCAGCTGGTAACATGAGAACCAGTTTTTATGTGGTCATCGTGGGTTTTGGGGGAGTTCAAGATTGGTAAAAGTTTAGACTGGCCAAACGTTCTTGGGCCCTATTTTGTGTGTGTGTGTGTGTGTGTGTGTGTGTGTGTGTGTGTGTGTGTGTGTGTGTGTGTGTGTGTCAGTATGAAAGAGTCCTTTGTGAGGTCAGCTCTGTTGTGAGGTTTCAGAGACTCAGGTGGGTTGACGGTGAGAAAGTGAACTACAGCTTCTGGTCAAAGTATTTTCTACGTATTTCACAACTTGTTGGGTTTGTGTTTTCAAAGTGTTCGGTTGTGATTTGTCGGCCCTCAGCATATTGGTGAAGTGTTGAGATGGGCTGGGCATGTCATGAGGTGAGGTGTTACATGTGGTAAACATGGCTACGCTCACATAAGGGTCGACCTGCAAATATGTAATATTGTTATAGTATTGTTGTAATATTGTTGTAATATTGTTATAGTATTGTTGTAATATTGTTATAATATTGTTGTAATATTGTATCTGATTGGTTCGTTACGGTGCATGGTTCTTTGTAAGCATAACCAGTGTTTACTAACATTTAACAGCATGGCCATTACATAAACACATTTTATTTATTTTGTTTTTCTTTTGTTTCATTTTTTCCCCTTTTTCTCCCCAATTGTATCCAGCCAATCACCCCACTCTTTCAAGCCGTCCCGTTTGCTGCTCCACCCCCTCTGCCGATCCGGGGAGGGCTGCAGACTACCACATGCCTCCTCCGATACATGTGGAGTCACCAGCCGCTTCTTTTCACCTGACGGTGAGGAGTTTCACCAGGGGGACGTAGCACATGGGAGGATCACGCTATTCCCCCCAGTTCCCCCTCCCCCCCGACCAGAGGAGGCGCTAGTGCAGCGACCAGGACACATACCCATATCCGGCTTCCCACCCACAGACACGGCCATTTGTGTCTGTAGCCGGAGGTAACACGGGGATTTGAACCAGCGATCCCCGTGTTGGTAGGCAACGGAATAGACTGCCACCCCACCCGGACCCCCTACAGAGTTTATTTGAATGTTGTTCACAGTACAGTCGGTTGCAGTTCAGACCTCAATAAGAGTACTTACCTTTCAGTCAGGCTTCAGGTGAACATTTAACCTTTAACCTCCAAAACCACTGGAGTGTTGGAGAATGGGTATGAATCTGAGTCATGAAGGTCTGCACCTGTATGTAATGACCCAATGGCCTTGTACACTGGTGTGTGTGTGTGTGTGTGTGTGTGTGTGTGTGTGTGTGTGTGTGTGTGTGTTTGTGTGTGTGTTGTTTAACACTACGATGACGCTGAAGATAAGATGATATGATATAGTGATGTTGGCTCGATACCCAGCTGTTAAAAAAAGAAAAAAAAACGTGTGTGTGTTTGTGTGTGTGTGTATAACCACACACAATAGTTTGAACATGCACATGGAGTCTTCCTGGTCTTTGGTCTGTGCGCTCTCATTCTCACAGACACACCCCAACTCTCCCTGTACACATATATACATATCTCTCTCTGTACACATATATACATATCTCCCTGTACACATATATACATATCTCCCTGTACACATATATACATATCTCTCTCTGTACACATATATACATATCTCTCTCTGTACACATATATACATATCTCTCTCTGTACACATATATACATATCTCCCTGCACACATATATACATATCTCCCTGTACACATATATACATATCTCTCTCTGTACACATATATACATATCTCCCCGTACACATATATACATATCTCTCTCTGTACACATATATACATATCTCTCTCTGTACACATATATACATATCTCTCTCTGTACACATATATACATATCTCCCTGTACACATATATACATATCTCTCTCTGTACACATATATACATATCTCCCTGTACACATATATACATATCTCTCCCTGTACACATATATACATATCTCTCTCTGTACACATATATACATATCTCTCTCTGTACACATATATACATATCTCTCCCTGTACACATATATACATATCTCTCTCTGTACGCATATATACATATCTCCCTGTACACATATATACATATCTCTCCCTGTACACATATATACATATCTCTCTCTGTACACATATATACATATCTCCCCATACACATATATACATATCTCTCTGTAAACATATATACATATCTCCCTGTACACATATATACATATCTCTCTCTGTACACATATATACATATCTCCCTGTACACATATATACATATCTCTCCCTGTACACATATATACATATCTCCCTGTACACATATATACATATCTCTCCCTGTACACATATATACATATCTCTCTCTGTACACATATATACATATCTCCCTGTACACATATATACATATCTCTCCCTGTACACATATATACATATCTCTCTCTGTACACATATATACATATCTCCCTGTACACATATATACATATCTCTCCCTGTACACATATATACATATCTCCCTGTACACATATATACATATCTCCCTGTACACATATATACATATCTCTCCCTGTACACATATATACATATCTCTCTCTGTACACATATATACATATCTCCCTGTACACATATATACATATCTCTCTCTGTACACATATATACATATCTCCCTGTACACATATATACATATCTCTCTCTGTACACATATATACATATCTCTCTCTGTACACATATATACATATCTCCCTGTACACATATATACATATCTCTCTCTGTACACATATATACATATCTCCCTGTACACATATATACATATCTCTCCCTGTACACATATATACATATCTCTCTCTGTACACATATATACATATCTCTCTCTGTACACATATATACATATCTCTCCCTGTACACATATATACATATCTCTCTGTACACATATATACATATCTCTCCCTGTACACATATATACATATCTCTCCCTGTACACATATATACATATCTCTCTCTGTACACATATATACATATCTCCCCATACACATATATACATATCTCTCTGTAAACATATATACATATCTCCCTGTACACATATATACATATCTCTCCCTGTACACATATATACATATCTCTCCCTGTACACATATATACATATCTCTCTCTGTACACATATATACATATCTCCCCGTACACATATATACATATCTCTCTGTAAACATATATACATGTCTCCCTGTACACATATATACATATCTCTCCCTGCACACATATATACATATCTCTCCCTGTACACATATATACATATCTCTCTCTGTACACATATAGTATATATCTCTCTCTGTACCCATATATACATATCTCCCTGTACACATATATATATATATATATGTGTGTGTGTGTGTGTGTGTGTGTGTGTGTGTGTGTGTACACATATATACATATCTCTCCCTGTACTCATATAGTATATATCTCTCTCTGTACCCATATATACATATCTCCCTGTACACAGACACACACACACACACACACATATATATACATATCTCCCTGTACACATATATGCATATCTCCCTGTACACATATATACATATCTCTCTCTGTACACATATATACATATCTGTCCATATAGATATATACATATTCCTCTCTATACATATATAAATATCTCTCTCTGTACACATATATACATATCGTTCTTTGTACACATATACGTATCTCTCTGTACACATATATACATAACTCTCTGTATAGATATATACATATCTGTCTCTCTGTCACAACTCATACTACACTATTTACGTTTCTCTTAATGTGTATTTGCATTTCTTTCTGCACTTCACACACACGCACATAATCCATCTCTATGTAAGTCTCAATTTCTCTCTCTTTCACACACACACACACACACACACACACAACACACACACAGCGTCAGAGGGCCTCATGCATGTCAGAGCTGTATCCAAACACAGCTACAGTTGCTACATGCTGCAATTATAACCAGATGGAGCTGCAGAGAGGAACACACACTAGAGCTGCTGTTTCTTTACTGACCCACACACCCTCCACACACACACACACACACACAAACCCTCCACACACACACACACACACACACACACACACAAACCCTCCACACACACGCACACACACCCTCCACACACACGCACACACACCCCTACACTCACACACACGCACACACACCCTCCACACGCACACCCACACACAAACCCTCCACACACACACACACAAACCCTCCACACACATGCACACACACCCTCCACACGCACACCCACACACACACCCTCCACATGCACACACACATACACACACACCCTCTACACGACCACCCTCCACACACACACACACACACCCTCTACACGACCACCCTCCACATGCACACACACACAAACATACCCTCCACACACAGACACGCCTACACGCCCACCCACACCCTCCAGCCTGCATGCCCACATGCACACTGTCCACTCGCACACCCACACCCTCTAATCTGCATGCCCACACCCACACCCTCCACACACACACACCCACACCATCGAGCCTGCATGCCCACACGCACAACCTCCACATCCACACACACACCCTCCAGCTTGCACGCCCACACGCACGCCCTCCAGTGTGCACACCCACACACACATCCTCCAGCCTGCACGCCGACACGCACAACCTCCACACGCACGCCCACATACACACCCTCTACACACACTCCCTCCAGCCTGCATGCCCACACACACACACACCCTCCCACTTGCAAACCCACACGCACGCCCACATGCAAACCGTCCATACACACGCCCACATGCACATCCTCCATGCACACACCCTCCAGCCTGCACACTCACACGCATACCCTCCACACGCATACCCACACACACCCTCCAGCCTGCACACTCACACGCATACCCTCCACACGCATACCCACACACACCCTCTAGCCTGCACACTCACACGCATACCCTCCACACGCATACCCACACACACCCTCCAGCCTGCACACTCACACGCATACCCTCCACACGCATACCCACACACACCCTCTAGCCTGCACACTCACACGCATACCCTCCACACGCATACCCACACACACCCTCTAGCCTGCACGCCCACACACAAACACACACACCCTCCAGCCTGCACACTCACATGCACACCCTCCACACACACGCCCACATGCACAGTCTCCATACACACGCCCACATGCACACCATCCACACACACGCCCACACGCACACCCTACAGCCTGCACACTCACACTCACACGCACACCCTCCACACCCATACCCACACACACACCCTCCAGCGTGCACGCCCACACGCACACCCTCCACACGCATGCCCACAAACACACACTCCACACACACGCCCACATGCACACCCTCCATACACACACCCACATGCACACCATCCACACTCACGCCCACACGCACACCCTCCAGCCTGCACCCCCACACGCACCTCCACACACGCGCCCACATTCACGCCCACATGCACACCCTCCACACAGACGCCCACATGCACACCATCCACACTCACGCCCACACGCACACCCTCCAGCCTGCACCCCCACACGCACCTCCACACACGCGCCCACATTCACGCCCACATGCACACACTCCACACAGACGCCCACACGCACCTCCACACACATACCCATACACACACCCTCCAGCCTGCACACTCACACACACACCCTCCACACACATACCCATACACACACCCTCCAGCTTGCACACCCACACGCACACCCTCCACACACGCCCCCACATGCACGCCCACATGCACATCCTCCACACACACGCCCACACGCACAGCCACCAGCCTGCACACCCACACACACACACACATGTGTGTGTGTGTGTGTGTGTGTGTGTCTTTTTCTCTCTCTGACACACATATACACACACAGACTCATCTACAAGTAGATATGGAATCTATGACGTTCATGTCCTTTGGAAACAGGTCTACAGAGAGAGAGAGATAGACAGGTTGGTACAGATAGACAGAGCGAGAGACAGACAGGTTGGTAGACAGAGAGACAGACTCGACAACATAATTGACTAAACGTGACCATCAGATCTGTTAGCACTTTCTGATCGTATTTTCATTGTTTTGCCCATCGTTTTATGTTACTATACAATCCATTATGATGAAGTGAATGGCGGTGTGTGTGTGTGTGTGTGTGTGTGTGTGTGTGTGTGTGTGAGCTATGCCTGTTGACATGTAGTAGCATGCTAAATATAGCTGTGTGCTCCTCTTACACCATACGTGTCAGCTATGAACACACGTGATCACACTCCTGTCCTTTACTCAGTCAGCCTCTGTCTCCCTCCCTCTCTCTCTCTCTTTCTCTCTGTGTGTCTCTCTCCCTCCCTCCCTCTCTCTCGCTGTCTCTTTCTCTCTGTGTGTCTCTCTCCCTCCCTCCCTCTCTCTCGCTGTCTCTTTCTGCCTCTCTCTCAACACACCATACATACTTGCTGTAACTGGTCCTGGTCTACGAGGACTCGTATCAGAAGCTCTGGATGACTTCACTTAAGGCCCAGCTGTGTTCTTACATGTATGAAGGTCATTCTCCACTTGCTGTGTGTGTGTGTGTGTGTGTGTGTGTGTGTGTGTGTGTGTGTGTGTGTGTGTGTGTGTGTGAACATGTTTGTGCATGTTGCTATTTTGATGCTACATCATCATTATGTAGTTTACCTGTCTTCCATTTGTCTCTACCCGGTCCCTCCTTTCCTGCTTCTGAACAGAAGATAAACACTATTTGGCCAATTTATCTTCCACAAATGGAGTCTTCTCTTCTCTTCTCTTCTCTTCTCTTCTCTTCTCTCTTTTCTTCTCTCTTCTCTTTTCCTCTCTTCTCTTCTTCTGTCTTCTCTTCTCTTCTCTTCTCTTCTCTCTTTTCCTCTCTTCTCTTCTTCTGTCTTCTCTTCTCTCCTCTTCTCTTCTCTCTTCTCTTCTCTCCTCTCTTCTCCTCTCTCTTCTCTTCTCTTCTCTCTTCTCCTCTCTTCTCTTCTTCTGTCTTCTCTTATTCTGTCTTCTCTTATTCTCTCTTCTCTTCTCTTCTCTTCTCTTCTCTTCTCTCTTCTTCTGTCTTTTCTTCTGTCTTCTCTTCTCTCTTCTCTTCTTCTGTCTTCTCTTCTCTCTTCTCTTCTTCTGTCTTCTCTTCTCTTCTCTCTTTTCTTCTCTTTTCTCTTCTCCTCTCTTCTCTTCTCTTCTCCTGTCCTCTTCTCTTCTCTTCTCTCTTCTCTTCTGTTACCTCTCTTCTGTTAGCTCTTCTCTTCTGTTCTCTTCTCTCTCTTCTCTCCTCTTCTTATCTCTTCTCTTCTGTTCTCTCTTCTGTTAGCTCTTCTCTTTTGTTCTCTTCTCTCTTCTCTTCTGTTCTCTCTTCTATTTTCTCTCTTCTCTTCTCTTCTCCTTTCTCTCTTCTTTTCTCTTCTGTTCTCGCTTCTCTTCTCCTATCTATTCTTCTCCTATCTTCTCTTCTCCTCTCTCATATCTTCTCTTCTCTCTTCTCCTATCTTCTCTTCTCCTCTCTCATATCTTCTCTTCTCTCTTCTCCTATCTTCCCTTCTCCTCTCTCATCTCTTCTCTTCTCTTTTCTCTTCTCTTCTCTCTTCTCCTATCTTCCCTTCTCTTCTCTCATCTCTTCTCCTCTCTTCTCTTCTTCTGTCGTCTCTTTTTCTGTCGTCTCTTTTTCTGTCTTCTCTTCTTCTGTCTTCTCTTCTCTTCTCTTTTCTTCTCTCTTCTCTTCTCTTCTCTTCTCTTCTCTTCTCTTCTCTTCTCTTCTCTTCTCTTCTCTTCTCTTCTGTCTTCAGTAACAGATGTGTATAACCGGTTTATCGTGGTGCTGTGTTGTTGTGTGTCACATGGTTTATCGGGGTGCTGTCAAAGTACTCCTTCCACCTTCTCAACACACTTTCCTCACTTGTCAGCACATTTCCATTTCTATCCTTGATCGCTCTAACCTGCTGCACATCCTTCCCAGCTCGCTCCCTCTGTCTAGCCAAGTCCTTTTCTCCTTCCTTAGTGTCCAACCTGTCATACAACTCACCATACACCTTTTCCTTTGCCTTCACCACCTCTCTCTTTGCTTTACGCTGCATCTCCTTGTTCTCCTGTCTACTTTCTTCATCTCTCTGACTATCCCACTTCTTCTTTGCCATCCTCTTCCTCTGTATACTTTCCTGTACTTCCTCATTACACCACCAAGTCTCCTTGTCTTCCTTCCTCTGTCCTGATAACACATCAAGTACCTTCCTAGCTGTTTCCTTCACTATTTCTGCAGTGGTTGTCCAGCCATCAGGCAACTCTTCACCACCACCCAGTGCCTGTCTTACCTCCTGCCTGAACTCCACACAACAGTCTTCCTTCTTCAACTTCCACCATTTGATCCTTGACTCTGCCTTCTCTCTCTTCCTTTCCTTGATCTCCAAAGTCATCCTATAGACCACCATCCGATGCTGCCTAGCTATGTTGTCCCCTATCACCACCTTGCAGTCTCCAGTCTCTTTCAGATTGCCCCTTCTGCATAGGATATAGTCCACCTGTGTGCACTTGTCACCCTGTTTTCTCCTTCTTCTTGAAATATGTATTCACCGCAGCCATTTCCAACCTTTTCGCAAAATCCACCACTATCTGTCCTTCCGCATCCTTCTCCTTGATACCATACCTACCCATCATCTCCTCCTCACCTCTGTTCCCTTCACTAACATGCCCATTGAAGTCCACCCCATTCACCACTCTCTCCTCCTTGGGTACCCTCTCCACCACTTCATCCAACCCACTTCAGAATTCTTCTTTCTGTTCCATCTCACACCCAACTTGCGGGGCATATGTGCTGACAACATTCATCACCACACCGTCGATTTCCAGCTTCATACTCATCACTCTGTCTGACACTTGCTTCACCTCCAACACACTGACAT